>NC_031681.1:1149755-1274148 GCF_000149555.1 Fusarium verticillioides 7600 | reverse complement strand
AAGGTCGGGTAGTATGTTCTCGTCTCGCCGTATCCCATCCGTCTTCGGCTATCCGCCCATAGGGGTCCGTCGTCCTCACCGACCACTTGATACTTCACCAACCATCAGCGCAGACTATCGCCTCTGACCTTTCGTTTATCACCTTCTTCTTGGTTGATAAGCATTCCCATCCTCTTCTGTCCCCAGCTCGCCTCTTCCATCACGCCCATCGGCGCTTGCGACAACTTCCATATATCGATTACATGACGACCTGCTCTGCGACACACACCTCCCCCGAATCTTATAAGCCTTAGGGCTACAACGCAGTCCGACTCTCTTCCTGCCATCGATAATAACATCCAGGAAGCCATGGCGGCCCGGCAGGAGTCCTCGACCTCCTCGGGGTCCAGGAAGTCGGGCAGTCGTGCTGTAGTAGGACAGTTCAACATCGGCTCCGAGATTGGAAAGGGTAGTTTTGCTCAAGTGTATTTAGGTTGGCATAAGGTACGACAAAGCTCTCATCCTTGCTCTGACTTGCTTCTCTGCCATCGTACCAACTTGCGTTGCCTGTTTGTTGCTGCTGCATCACTGGCTTGGCTTGTCAGACTGCTGCTTTTGGTACCACAGGTCACAGAGCAGTTCATAGCATACTTAATCCTAGACAACTGCTAACAATCTTGATAAAGGACACTAAGGCTGCCGTTGCCATCAAATCCGTCGAGCTCGAACGTCTGAACAAGAAGCTACGAGAGAACCTCTACAGCGAAATACAAATACTCAAGACATTACGCCACCCACACATCGTCGCCCTCCATGACTGTCTCGAGTCGACAAGCCACATCAATTTAATTATGGAATACTGCGAGCTTGGCGATCTATCCCTGTTCATCAAGAAACGAGAGAAGCTCGCCACACATCCTGCCACACATGATATGGCCCGCAAGTATCCAAGTGCGCCAAACTCCGGCTTGCATGAGGTTGTCATTCGACATTTCTTGAAACAGCTGACTAGTGCCCTCGAGTTCCTACGCAGCAAGAACTACGTTCACCGAGATGTCAAGCCACAAAATCTGCTACTGCTGCCCTCACGGCCCTTCAGGGACCAAAGAAGTCGCCCTGTCATGCAAGCCAGCCAAGACTCGCTGATCCCTATCGCCGGATTAGCATCCTTACCTATGCTCAAGCTTGCCGACTTCGGCTTCGCACGTGTGCTTCCCTCTACTTCCCTGGCCGATACCCTTTGTGGATCCCCCCTGTACATGGCCCCAGAAATTCTCCGATACGAGCGATATGATGCGAAAGCCGATCTTTGGTCAGTGGGAACTGTGCTCTATGAGATGAGCACAGGTCGCCCTCCGTTCCGGGCTAGAAACCACGTCGAACTGCTGCGTAAGATTGAAGCTGCCGAGGATGTTATCAAGTTCCCCAGGGAGGTGACTATCAGTGCCGACCTGAAAGCTCTAATTCGAAGTCTACTCAAGAGAAGTCCTGTCGAGCGACTGAGTTTCGAGAATTTCTTCGCACATCAGGTCGTTACGAGCGAAATTCCTGGCTTAGTAGAGGATGATATTCTAAAGCCAGTCAGGCAAGAACCTCGGGAGGTGAGATCAGCCTTTCATGGGGGTTCGCCTTCGTTATCATCACGAAGTCCCCGACAACCCGGTTACGAATCGCCAAGAGACGGCATTGCTTCAAGATCTCCCAGAGATCAGCACTCAAGGTCGCCACAAGCAGCAAGCCCGGGAGAAGGTCGGTATTCTCGGCAATCGCATGACAGCCAAAGACCAGCGGGAAATTCTCCTCGCGAGGTCGGGGAGGGTCTTGGAATTCGCCGCCCAGTTGCACACCATGCAGCGACTGCTCCGGTTCAGCAACGTATCCAGGATAGGGGAAATAGTCGGGATAAGGTCTCACCTCCAACATCTCTCCTGAACCAGGCACGCAGGGACAGAGCCTTGAGCAATCCATCAATTACAGAAGAGGAGAAGGCGGCGCAAGATGTTGCCTTGGAGCGAGAATACGTGGTTGTTGAGAGACGGCATGTTGAGGTCAACGCTCTGGCCGATGAACTGGCAGCGAACGAGCGATTCAGTGACCCATCCTCTCAAAGAACAGGACCCATGACTCGACGGTATACTCAACAAGGTGCACCCACTTCTACATCAGGAGCAATTGCCACTCCGTCTTCTCGCAATGCTTTGGTGGCCCAGAGCCGCCATGACCGGAAATCATCGTACGACAAGGCTCTTTCTGCTAGTCCAGGTTCAGCCTCTAGTGCTATCTCTAAGGCGATCCAAGACGCCAGCCTGCGTCTTTTTGGCTTCAAGGTCCCCCCTCTGCGTGGTACACCAAAGGGCCCATCGCCTCCCCTGTATCAAGCTTTCCCGACATATCCAACTCCTCAGGCCCCAGTCGGACTTTTAGGTGACGGCAAAAACACTCACGGAACCGACGAGGATGCTCGAGCCGCGCAAGCCATAGAAGAGTTTGCAACACGTAGTGACTGTGTCTACGGTTTCGCCGAAGTCAAGTACAAGCAGCTTGTTCCTCTGGCACCGTCCGCCGATCATATTTTGGGCGGTCTAGAACCTGAACAAATGGAAAATGAGGAAGACGGATTGACAGTTGAGGCAATTGTTGCTCTCTCAGAGGAGGCTCTTGTTCTATATGTGAAGTCGCTCACTCTTCTCGCCAGAGCTATGGACATAGCTAGTGTCTGGTGGTCCAAGAAGAGCCGGGGAGAAACAGGCACCGGCCTATCGGCTGCTGCTGCTCAGAGCATTGTTCAGCGCATAAACGCAGTGGTTCAGTGGGTCCGGCAGCGATTTAACGAGGTGCTGGAGAAGTCGGAAATCGTCCGTATGAAGCTCACGGAAGCGCAGAAGCAACTGCCTGAAGACCATCCCAGCCATCCATCTAACCACGGAACAGAATCGATTGCTTCCTCCGCAGGGGGCGCGACCAAGCAGGTTTACTTGACCCCTGGCATAAGTGCTGAGAAGCTCATGTATGATCGGGCGCTGGAGATGAGTCGCGCTGCCGCAATTGACGAAGTTACGAACGAGAACCTCTCCGGATGCGAGATTTCGTACATCACGGCCATCCGAATGCTTGAGGCTGTGTTGGACAACGATGACGATTCAGGCTTAGATACAAGAAGGTTGTCGACGGGCAAAGAAGATGAGCGAGACGCCGTCAAGGAAACTAGCGGTGGTGAGCTTGACAGCGACGAGGAGGCCCATGTTCGAAAGAGTAAGTTATACATGAGTCTGTCACTCCGGATGAGGGCTAACATGATGTTAGTGATCAAGATGATCACAGGACGACTTGCAGCTGTGCGCAAGAAGCAACAAATGATTGCTGAAGCCAACAGCAAGACATTACAGTCTTATCAGCAGTCAACACGTCGTCGAAGCGGTGATATCACACCACGCAGTGTCCCTTCGCACTCATCCTCCTGATCTGCGGACGATGAAACTCGTAGCAGAGCGTTATGACTGATACAGCGATACCTACCATACCATTCGGAGATCTTGAGCGATCTCATCTAACCTCTTATCATATTTGGATTCAAGGCGCTACGGGGCTCGGCATGCGGCTCACAGAAGCACGCCAGCAGACAGTCATTCAGTACAGGATCTATATGGAGCCGGCGTCCAGGATTTTTGTCATTTGCGCATCGCCGGGAGAAGCATCTCATAAGTCGGCGTTTTTGGATAACTATTAGTTATTACTTTCTTCTACCGTATTCTTTTATTGCTATTTCCAGAGGACCACCTCTGCATTTTGGATTCGGGGCTCGCTACACCCAGACCTGGAGCTGCTGCAGCTTTTCAGGTGGAAGACAAGAGGAGGTATTTGGGTTTATGTGTATTTGAACTGGCATAAGGGCCAGTCATTATAGGTTGATAGGTTGAGAGTGGGAAGTTTTCAGACATGCCATGCTATCCGAGAGTGGAGAGATGTCGAGTCCAGGGAAAAGGGTGAAAATGAGAATCAATAACAATACCCAAGTCTTTCACAGTGAGCGTGAGCATTGGATTTACACTTCTTTGTCCGTCTTTTTAGTGAGGCTTATTATCTGCGTGAACCGGTAACGGGCCGATTCGGTTCATTTGGTGACTGGATTGTTCGATCCAATGGCTTTGTCCATTCAATGCCAAGCAATGTTCTCGCAAAGCTTCTGATCGTTCAGTGACAAGCTGTAGTACAGCGCATTTTGTTCTTCATCTTAACCGCTGCATAGTTGTTGACCGTCAAAGTTGGTATATATACAGAATGGGCACGCATGGAATAACACTAATCATATTCTTCAACTTCAAATTTACTTATCATTTGAGACAGCCATGACCGGGAATTGCGATTCTCCCAATTCAGTTTCATCCGACGTCTTTCAGGAGCTCAACCCCAAAGCACCACCAGCTCCACTTGACTTGCTGTCAACCGCCTCATCCATTTTTCAACAACGATCAGAGAGATTTCAGCGAGAAGTCCTTGCTCGTAAAGACGCAGAGATCGAGGCCGGATTCGTAGCTACTCGAGAAGCTCGGATCAAGGAGAAGCTCGAAGCATTGAAGGAGGAAGACGAGGTTTGGGACGAGGAAGAGACATCAGAAGACGAGTGGTACGAAGATGAGGATGAGGATGAAATTCCTTCCGGGGAAGATATCGAGGCTTTCATCAACGGCGTGATTGCTAAAGAAGCCACAGGCCCTGTTCTTGACCCTGCAATAGGAGAGTCAATAGAGGACCATAGAAATCGGATGAAAACTCTCGAGGACCGCATTCAGGGATATCAACTCTCCAAGTTCGTGCTCGAAGACGTGCGGGGAGATCCTCCAAGGTACGTGGAAGGGTTCCCAGTGAGCCTCGTTAACGCTTTTTGCCGGCTACGTCCTCTCATTCCCGTGAGGAATACGGGGGCGTTTGTTTGTCTTCAGTGTCAAGTCAAAGGGAAACGGTGCTCACGAAACGATAACTATTCAGCGGCCTGCGAGCGATGCAGACGCCATGGAGATCATTGTTTAGTCAAGGACTCTAATAATCCTGGTGCAGTGTGTTGGTTGTTTGCTAGGGGTCAAGAGACCGATAACATTGAACAGGTGGAATTGGAATGGTGGTTGGAGAGGGCGAATAAGGGCGAGGCAGAGGGCATCCAGGCCTTGCCAGTGTGGCCTGAGGTCGGTGATAATAACCCAAACAATAATCGTGGTCAAGAGGACATGCCCCAAAAATGGCAAGACTTCTTGAAAGGATCTGCCAAAAGAAAAATCAGTGCATGGCAAAGCGAACAGGGGCAATTTACATGCATTTATTCGTGGTAGATATCTCCATCTATCCCATTTCAGCCTTTTCCCAGCGTCAATCAAAACAGCCAGAACCATCTGTGGTCATAGGCAAGTTCCCAGTCAGAATCCGCAATCCCAACCGCCCAAATCTATGAACCTCGTTTCCCTCAATTGTGTAGTTGACGCACTTGAGTAAGGCTGTGATTCCCAGTGTTTCCTTTCCCATGAAATTCGCATAGAAGAAAGAAGTGAAGCACCAAAGTAACTCCACAGACCCGAACATATCCCTTCGTTTCCCACCATTTCCTGACCATTTTCAGCGGAATGTGAGGTGCCGCATATTAGCTCCGCCCGATTCCTTGTGCCTCACATCGCACTTGCTCTTCCGTTTCTTAGGGCTTGGTGGTGGAACAAATGCATTTGAAGCGAGAGCATCTAAAGGAGTCCTCGAAACAGGAGAGATGCTGTCTGTGAGGAACTTTGACTTCGTCCTCTCGAGAGCCGAAAGAACGTTTTGCCTATAACGAGGATTGGGGTTGTTAGGTGATCTTAGATGTCTCTCTAACCCAGGTAGGGCAACATTCGCATTATCATGAGTCCTAGCTCTTGGGACTCTTCTGCGTTTTGATGGGAATCCAGTGTTCGCTGAACCGTTAGTGTTACGAAACCCTTGCCAAGGAGGTTGAGGCTTCTTGGGATTTGTCGCAGACTCTCGTAGAGTGCCGCATGGGCGCGGCGGCACCGAGAAAGAAGAGGTAGTCTTGCTTGTGGCAATTCCTGTGTCAGATTCTGCGGCTATCCCCAGAACGCGGTCTCTGGACTTTCTGGTGGTAGTTTCAAAGCGCATAGGTGTCGTCGTGAAGTATTGGCTGATTGATGAGCCTGGGCTTCTTGTAGGTGTTGGTGAGTTGCTCAGTGCAAGATCAGGTAACACCCAAGGCATCGGTTTGAGCTTATCTTGAGGTTTCCAAGAAGCCAGTGTTCGAGAATCCATTCGTTTGAACAG
Organism: Fusarium verticillioides 7600; assembly: GCF_000149555.1. Classification (NCBI taxonomy): domain Eukaryota; kingdom Fungi; phylum Ascomycota; class Sordariomycetes; order Hypocreales; family Nectriaceae; genus Fusarium; species Fusarium verticillioides. The sequence goes on along the minus strand of NC_031681.1, from coordinate 1,267,875 downwards.
TTCCCGATTCCTCTTCAGAGGACAAAGCCATGCATGCGTCTTCGCTCCATAAGCATTGATCCTCTGTGATGGGTCGACTTTCAGACAGTTCCAGACGAACTCAATCCCATCGGGAGACGGTTTTGTCTGCATTCCATTGAATAATCTAGTGAGATATTCGACTATGTCTCCTTGTTCCATCTTGTTAAGCTCTGTGTCGTGATTATCAGATGCGAGGAGGAGCAGTGCAACAACACCTAGGGACCAGATGTCCACAGCCGCAGTGTGAGCTTGCCCGCCCGCTGCAAACTCCCTATGATTCTTGTTAGCAAGTGGCTAGGTCCAAACTAAGTGGCTTACGGTGCTTGGTATCCTGGCGTCCCAGCGTTTGTGATCATTCTACTACGTCGAGGCACAGCAGAATTGCCAAAGTCTGAAAGCATGACTCGATGGTACGCAATCTTGGGCGAGTAAGCCAAGAGGATATTCTCTGGTTTGAGATCACGGTGAACAATGTCTTTCTCGTGGAGATAGCCAAGACCACGTACAACTTGACGGATAATGATCCGTGAGTCGAGTTCCTTGACTGTGCCATGGCGTAGGATGAATGACATGAGATCACCACCCGATGCAAGTTCTGTAAAGGTATAGCTAGGGCCATCAGCTTATGTTTCTGCAAATATGTAAGCCTCACTTACAGTGAGTGTGGTGATGAGATAGCATCCACATAAGGAAGGATGTTAGGCTATTGCAGGTTAGCGAGACTCGCGATACCAGCACGAGTCGACTTACATGTCTCAGCTGGCGCAAGATGTCAGCTTCCTGAAACTTGCGGCGGATATCCTCTTGAGAATTCTTTCCTTGAATCTTGTCGAGATTGATTAACTTGCAAACTAACTGCTTCTTCGTCTGGATATCGTTTGCCAGGCAGACGACTGCTTCCGCCCCTTGCCCCAGGCAATGGCTACTGACGTGATACTTGCTTGCGAACAACTAGAGCAGTTAGTTTCAGACCCCAGCCGGTAAGAGGGATCATTCAGCCAACCTTGCATTCCTCCAGTTGTAAGGAAGTCAACTCATGGCGAGGAGGTGGCTGATCTTGTAAGACTGTAAACTTCTAGTATGGTCGAATTTCGATCACATCGCCGCTCTGCAGTAGGTAGCCAGGGCTTATATCCGGACCAGAACCAATGAGTTGGCCATTGACAAAGGTGCCATTTGAAGACTTTCGGTCCCTCACGTAGATATGGTTGATAGTCGGCTCATACACCACAACATACACTTCACAGTGGTTTCGAGAAACTGCGAAGTCGAGGTCATTATCGACAGCCAACGTGCTGTATTTGTGAGCTTGTGTGACATGTATTTCATGTGGATATTTGCTTACTTTGCACGGGGGTCTCGCCCGATCTTGAAGATTTCTCGTTCCCACACTGGAAACAGTTCTGAGAAGCGGGTTTGTTAGAAAGAACCACAAGAGGTGGAGACCATATGAGATCTTGAGGGCATCTTAGGAAGAGCGTACGCTGAGATTGGTGTTCGCTTCTGGTGTCTACTAGATGAAGATATGCAGCTGGGCTTTCTTGCGACGCGCGAGTCGTATCCTCTTCCATGTTGAGGTTCATAGATTTTGAATCTGGTTCATCTGCTTGTACGTGTAGTGTAAGTGCTTTCTTGACTGTATTAGTTGGCGTAGTAAGATTTGTGTAGCAAGATCACGAAAGCTTTGGTTTAGATTGCGATGGTGGAAGAGTAAGGTGGTGGAAATCGTTCAATTACCTAGTAGGTAGTGGCTAATTTTCTCGTCGGTTGCAATTCCTATTGTCGCAGTTGAACAATTGCAACCGTTCCTCCCCTCCTTCCCTGCTTTCTGCTTCAATCGTCAGGCCTGGCACTGGCACTGTATGCGCAGGACAGTGCCCCCACTCAATTGGCACTCGTCGCCCACCCAAGTTTTGGTGGGGCCTTCCAAATGGAAGGAACGATGGGGTTCGGTCACGTGCTGTGAATGGGGTTGCATACACAAAATCGTAATTCTGCTCTCCAAGCTTCAGAAGTTTGTTCCTTATCCCAACACGATTCTCATCCACGAAAGAGTAAGTTTACGCGACCCGACCCTGGCCTAGAGCTTGTAGCTTGCAGGCATTGAGCTTGAGCTCATGTCATGGCAAGCTCCTTGTCTTATTGACGGCATTCCACATTCGCGCCACCGCTGCTAATGTCTTTCAACAGCATCGTCAATCAAGATGAGAGCCAAATGGAGGAAGAAGCGGGTTCGCCGCCTCAAGCGCAAGAGAAGAAAGATGAGGGCCAGATCGTAAGTTGCATCGTTGTCGTCAACATGTCGACAATCGCTAACCGGTTTCACAGCAAATAAACACCTCGCACCTCAACCTGACTTGACTCATCTCGCATGATGTTACGACTTCACACGCACAACGATACTCTGGCCGAAGATGCGAACTCTACCTTGGCGCCTCTGGGATGTCCCGCAACGTTATGAGCTGGGATTTGACTTTGGGAACTACGTCACGGTGGTGGAACCCCGCACTTGAGCGGCTGTTGGGCACACAATGAACATTACGGGGATGGGGATTATGACAATTGGGCGGTCAGGAACCAGGCGGTGTTAGGATCAAAGACAATCAATCATGCTCGCAAAAGACGATGCAACAAGAACTTGAATGGCAGTTCTAAGAGAAAGAAATACAGAGTATTCCTCTGACAATTTGTGTGCTTTGTGATTGTACCCTCGTGGCACCAATTAGCCTACAGCTGCAGGTCGATCAAGCTGTGTCGCGCGCTAGCGATCAGCCAACTCATGCAAGTCCTTCGGCCACACGCCAATTCATCTACTTCTTATGTCGTGATTCCAGTGCTTTCAAATGCGATTGATTTCGCCGTTCCCTAATTTTAAAATTGACAAGGTGTTGTGCGCGACGCTCTGTCGCATTCAGCGCCGACGTCACAAACAGAGTAGCGCTAGTGGAGCTACTTGGTGCGTCGCAGGCATGGAATGCTGAAGATGTGGAAATTTGGAGATACTGGAGCTCAGCGAAACGCATCAACCATCAATTGAATTGCATACGACAGTATATGAAATCGACATTCTAGAACTCTTCCAAACGGCTCTTAATACCTTCATTCTTCAACTCAATTCTTCCGCATATCTGGATACAACTGCAAGGTACGTTCTCGTCTCTCACCGCCTTCCCTGTCGGGCCGGCTAAACGGCGGTCCCTCTCTTTCTGCCACTGAAAGTCAAAAAATTTCTAAGACCTTGTCTGTATCAAGAGTACCTGTACTCAATATTGCATACGAAGTCGATAATCGGCCATCCAAAATGGGGAGTGAAAAGCGCAAGAGAAGCGGGGAGTCGACGAAGCCAAAGAAGAAGGTTGTTATTGATGCGCCTCCTTCATCGGCGACCGTCTCTTCTGTCCTCAGACCCAAGTTCTGCCCTCCTGTGATAGGTACCAACCACCACCTCTGTATGGGCGCGATGCGACAGATATTGACTGATCTCGAATAGCGACGGCTGTTGGCTTCCAAGTACCAAAGAACATTCCCTTTCACTCATATGCGCCCAAGAATGGCGCCAAGTCAAAAAGCAAACAGCCTGAATCGGCTGCAGAAAAAGATTTCCTGCTGCACTCGAATGCACATCGATCTATGGACTACACTGTCAAATCGGACGAGCCAAGAGGGAAAAAGCCAGCACTAAATCACTTCCTCGGAATCTACGATCCCAAGACGGGAAAACTTGAGGTGGTCGAGGCTAAGAAGATGACAATGCGGGCTTCAGTAAGGGCAAGGCAGGGCGCCGCTGCTTCTTCTGGTCAGCGCGATAACACTCAGGTACACCTATATCTATCTACTCTACAAAGGCAACATTCTAACAAAGTACAGACCATGCTACAGCTAAAGACCGACCTTGGCCAGACATTTGGTACCAAGAAGGCCAAGAAGGCCATCCAAGAGAACGTCTTGAACGCTATCGCACCGCAAAGGAATGCTGGGGAAGAGCCTGCGAAGATTGATGCAGCAGCGCGTGCTATGCTCAACTCTGTGGGAGAAGTCACATCGACCATGTCATCGAGAGAGGAGTTACAAGCGGTTGTGGATGCCGCCAAGCCTGTACCCATTGCCAACATGGAAGCGACCGAGATCCAAGACGTTTACGACCCCAAGAAGATCATCGGAGCAGACATCCTCAAGCTGGTTCCCATTCGAGAATGGCAAGAAAAGGTACAACATAATGAGGGCATCCAGGTGTCATCACGCTTTGTTGCCGCTCGGGTGAACCGCGTGGCAGGCAACGAGGAGGCTGTGGATCGGCTACGTGTACTACGTTACTTCTACTTCATGCTTCTTTTCTACCTTCACAGCAAGCCTGGCAAGGCCCGTGGCACCCGAACTATCGCACCTCGAGAGAAACTTAGAGAGTTCCTTGCTCCTGCACCCGAGGCTGTGATCGAGAGCATTCGCCGCAAGTTCTCTGACCGTGGCGAGATGCGCAAGTTCCACGTGGATCTGCTGATAACACACTGCTGTGTTTTTGCAAGCATCATTGACAATTTTGAGGTTGACACACAGAACCTACGTGACGATCTGAAGATTGATCAGAAGACGATGAATGCCTACTTCCAGGAGATTGGCGGTCGCATGAAGCATGTCATAAACAAGGATACGAAACAACAGGTTAGCGTAGCCCGTCTAACGCTGCCATTGAGCTTCCCCAAGCAGAGGCAATTTGCGCCAAAACGCCGATAGGAACGGTGGTCAACGGAGGTGCCTGCAGGGGTGAAGAAGATTGATTAGGAAAAAGAAGAAGATGAGTGTGAAGGGCCAGTGTGAGCGGGTGGTTATTGTGATAATTGAAAAGAAATTGCATGCTGAATCTTTCGGCAAAGGAGTTTTGCGGATGGACTGGGGATGTCAATGTACCAAGCTTGGGCTTCAGTAATTCAGTGCCTACCAAGATAACGTAGTAGCTCGATTGGATCATTCATACACGTTATATACACTTCTTTAATCGAGACACATGTACGGAGTAGTTGTTTCATGATTGGTCCGGGATATTTCAGCATGCTCCTCAGTTAGCTCATCTGAGTTGTCGACAGCAAATACAAGTGTATCTAGAGCTTGATGGATGATGTGTAATGAGACCAGAATCATGTAGAACTCAGTTATCGATCTTTCTACCATCTATTACACAGTCAAGTCGGCCAATTATTCGTTCTCCAGTGATCGATCTCCCTGCAGACTTGGCTCTAGCAACAATCTCCGCCTCCCATGCCGAGGCATCTCGGTACGCCAACCGAGTGGGGAGACAAAGATCCGGGGTAACTCAATCAATAGCCCTTGTAAGATACCCTTGAGAGAACAAGGAGTCAACTCAACCTCTCAGGTTATCATCTTCATCCTCAATCGAACAGCCTCTTCTCCTCTATTCATCTGCTTTCTCATTCCGAATACTTTCCATCAGATCCTTTATACTACAGTCTACAGCTTTCATCATGGCAGAAGAGTCTACCCTGCAGCTCGAATATCGAGGCCGTGTCGCCGTCTTAACCATTTGCAATGAACGAAAACTCAACGCCTTCAACTCAGCACAATACTATGATCTCGCTCAAAAGATGCGAGAGATCGCCACCCATGACGAGGTTTTCACTACAGTGATTTTGGCAAAGGGTCGATACTTTTCAGCGTGAGAGCCCTCCTTCGAAGCAGTCCACTGTCTTCCAAACGACAGACAACCGATATCAATCAGCATGGATGTAACTAACTATTCGCAGAGGAGCTGACGTCGGTGTCTCTCGAGAGATAGCTGGAGATGGGAAAGCAGTCCACAAGCAAGTCTTGCAGGGTTTTGTCGCTCAAAACCTCAACATCACCCATGCCTTTGCAACTCACCCCAAAGTTCTCGTCGTTGGCCTCAATGGTCCTGTTGTAGGCCTTACAGCTGCGCTCATTGCGTTTGCTGACTTTATTTACTGCGCGCCATCGACTTTCCTCCTCACACCTTTCTCATCCATTGGTCTCGTTGCTGAGGGTGGTGCATCGCGAGCACTCGCACTGCGTCTCGGACCTGCACGAGCCAACGAAGCATTGCTCATGAGTCGCCGCATTGGATCTCAGGACCTCGAGCGCTGTGGATTCGTCAATGCCATCTTTGACGAGGGCGATGATGTCAAGTTCAGGGCTAGAGTGTTGAAAGAGGTTGACGAGAGGCTGGGAGATCACCTCATTGGGGATAGCTTGATCGGAATCAAGAAGCTGGTCAGGAAGCCTGAGTTGGATATTCTGCACACACAGAATGTCCATGAGGTTTTCGCTGGACTGGAGAGATTCATGACGGGTGTTCCCCAGGAGGAGTTTGCGAAGCTTGCGAGCGGTGCGAAGCGACACAAGCTGTAATGATTGACGCTGTCTTATCTAGGTATCTATACCAGAGAAGCAAATATGAAGCAATTAGACTCGACTCGGACATGTGCTCTCTCACCTTAGTATTCTGTGTCTTTTCTACTCCCCACTTACTAGGTACGCTGCTGAGCAGAGGTAAGGATTAGCGACGTCACACAATATCAGCACAACCACATAACATGTAACAAAAAGAGATTATACACAGACAAAAAAAGACATACAACACTGGGGATTCGCTGGTCGTCACCGACCCAACTACTAATCCAGCGCTTCGCAGCTTAACTAAGGGGGAGCAGACGGGACCCCGTGTTCTCTACGAGCTGTGGTCGTATGTGATAGCCAGAGCTGTCACAATGCCCTTATGAACAAGGTACTGACACTCGTATACATATTATCCTTGGTGCGGACAACACAGTTTAATTGACAGTGTCTTCAGCAGGAGTGCCATGATTAGTGGGTTGTTAATAGTCTTTGATTGCTAAGTGTTGCGTTTCCCCTATGCTAGCAGACCAAACAATAAACTGACTCGTTGCCAGAAGTCGTTGGACGACTTCGAGATTCGGTGTTTGGCTGCCCCGTCTAATTTGGAGTGTCGGTAGACATTGTCCTCGAGCTTCTGGAACGAGCTGCCTGCGGACTCTGTGTTGCCAATACAACGCCGTAAGAGGGCAATATCAAAGAGCAATTGAGTTAAGACATCCGTCTTCTGCTCGGCACTGAGACCAGGTTTCTTCTCTTCGGTATCATCGAGCTTTGGTGACTCTTTCTCGGCACTGGCCTTCTTTTCATCGGTCTCCTCTGCACTCTCGTCTTCTGTATCATCATCGTCGTCGTCCTTCTCTTCCTTTGCATCTACCTCGTTTGACTTCTCATCTTTGACGTCTTCCTTATCGTCAACTGCGTGCTCCGCCACTGCTGCCTCCCACATTCTGCATAGTTGCTCAGTCAGGTGCTTCTTCAACACAGACACAGCAGCTTTGGTCCAGAGATCAGCCCCCTCGTCCGACATAGACAGTGATAGTGATCGTAGGAACTGGAAAATCTCTGGTGAGGGCTGATTGGGTAGCGCTGGCTCTCCATCCCAAAGTGGTCGACCCACCACTACTCGCTGTGAAAGTCCTTGCCTGGAGAACTCTTCCAGAGAAGACTGTGAAACTGCCAAAGCCACCTTCTCATGCATTGAAGGGACAGCCCTCAGGCCAAAGCTCTTTGTGGAAGGGCGCTCTGGTAGCTGATGTCGGATATCTCGTAAAATACGGAGGAAGTACATGGCTACTTTACCGTTGCGCGATGACTCGGCCTGCTCATCCCAGAGACTTTGTATTTGATCTTCAAGCTCTTTGAAAGACTTATCAAGCGTGGCATCCAGCCTCTCTTGCAGCATCTGGGGATCTTCTTTGCTTAAGAGGTTCTGTCGAGCTTCGATCGTCTCCTCGTCCTCAATCTCGTCGTAGTCATTATCCCAGCGTTGCCGTCTCAATTGTTCAACAACCTCCTTGACATCATCGATGACATGATACCATGATTTGTAAGAATGCGCTGCTTTGGAGACAGCATCATTCCGTCCATAAAACCGAGACACGACCTCTTGCACAAATGGGGCAGCGCCACCCGCAAGGGCTTCATCGTAACCTTCGTCGTTCCAGATGCTCACATGTTCATCGGTGATACCATCTTTCCATCGTCCTAGAGCTGCAGAGATCTCTGAGCCAACTAAGCGGAGCTTGCTGACCTTTGTGTCGAGGACTTCGAGCATGCGTGAGTTGATAGCTTGACGGAGAGAATCCTGCATTTCTGATGGATCGATACCTCGAGCCTTGCCGCCGTCTCTAATCCAAAGCTCCAAAACACTTGTTCGAAGCTCCATAATTGACTTGAATTCGGACATTGTGTCCAGCGTTTTCTTGAGTCCGTCGAGGAGAACCTCTGATCCCTTCTCGGACCATGCAGCTAGCATCTCACGAGCTTGGCTTCCATCCAGGTCGTCATGTCGGACAAACGGTGTGAAGTACTGGATTTCTTCGTCACACCACCGTTCATAAATGTCTAATCGTAGCCCTTCAAGCTGCTTGAGGCCGGGGTCAGCTAGGAGAGGGTGGCTCTTAAGACCCGAGAGCGCCAATGACAATCTGCCTGGCACTAAAGCTTGCACATCAAGAAGAGTTCTCGAATAGAGCCGCAAAGCTTGAACAACGTCATCGGCACTCCTCTTCCGGCTATTCTCTTCCACCTCAAATGCTAGCCCCATAGCCTCTGCTCTCACATGGAGAAAATGACGGAGGACATCTCTTGCTCCAGAGCTTGTCGCTAGGCTGTATGCACATAGGGCCTTCTGCACGTCTTCCCTCTCAGTCTCATCGCCCGCTCTCTCAAAGACCTTCTCGACGTTCCTGAGCAACCTTCGTCGTAGCTTGCTAACGGATACTCTCGCGGTTTCGATGGCTTGGTGACTGCTAGCGCCAGTTGCATCGTCCGAGAGACTCTTTATCAGAAGTCGACTCAGAACCAGGACCTTGGTAGAAAGTACCAATCTATCTCCCTTATTGACATTGTCGCCCAGTCCACCACTGCCTTTGAGTATTCGCCCAACTACCAGGACACAGGCGTCGAGTAGCCTCAACCGTGCTGCGACAGAGGTAGCGGATTTATTCTCCTTCGCGACAAAATTTGCGAGGCCCGTAGCCTTGGCGCTGATCACAGCTCTACCGCATCGGCCACCCATCTTGCCTAGAAGCTCCTGAACGACATCGTTATCATCGCGCATGTGCACAATAGTGTCCGCTGTCCCGAGCAGATCGCGATAGGAGCTTCCGACCTGAGTGCGCAGGCGGGTAGACTTTTCTTCGATTGCGACATGGAGGCTTTTGTGAATAGCTCGGATCTGTGGGAGGGTGTTATTCTGAGAGAAGATCTGGGCGGATGAGGTGAGCTTGGAAGTGTCGATATCGGCCATTGTTGCGCGAGAGTTATGGATCGTATAGTATCGGTTTTACCTATTGATAGGCATCTGCTCAATAGTTTGTCGCACCTTGGCTCTTATGGTCGTTGGAAATTTAAGGAGAGGCGTTGGAAAGCTGCAGGTTTGCTGGAGCAAAGCTGTTCAAGCAACGTGGAGCTTGGCCCCGCCATACAAGGGTCGACCCGCCATAAAATAGACTAGGTGATAATCAAGGGACTTACACGTACGTTGCGGAAGCCAAGCAAATGGATATTTCACAAATTGGATGAATTCTTTCTTTGATGACGCTATTAACCAAGTCCTGAATGAATTTTAAATCTATAGTCTTGTGCTCTTGACAACTGCTGTGTTGATACCTGACAGCTCTCCTTGGTATCCTCCCTTGGGCTCGCCGCCTTGCCAAACAGGCTTCATGCTCTTCAACTTCTTTTGCTTCGCCTCGTACTGCTTGCGCTTCTTGACTCTGGGGTTCCTGACGTCCTTGCTTCGCTTGGGTGCTAGACCCTTGTTCTTCTCGATGGCATATGTGATCTTACGCTTGCCGTCCTCACCGAGCTCCTCCTTCTCGACAACTCGATCTGCCTTACTGGCAGCAGCGTATGCTGCGTAACGAGCGGCCTTGTCCTCCTTGTTCTTCTTTGACCTTTGTGCCACCATATCGTAGTACTCATCCTCATTGTCACGGACAGCCTTGGCCGTTGTGGTGTCCTCATCGTCACTGTTGTCATCAAGGTCTGCTCCAAGCTTGGAGTTCTTCTGTCCACGTCGCTCAGCCTCAGCATTGAGACGCGCCGCACGGTCTCGAAGTCGTTCGCGGTGAGGAATATCCATGTCACCACCGGCATCCCTTCCAGCGCCAGCACGCTTGTTCGCCTTCTGTACGATTTGAGATGTGTAGAACTTGAGACTCTTCTTGCGGGCGGCCTTCTCAGCTGCGGTTCGTTCATCAAGAACGTCCTCTTCACCAAAGTCGGAGTTGTCATCGTCTTGTTCGATAGCAGCAGCCTTCTTGGACTTCTTGGATTTCTTTCCGGGAAGAGGTAGATCATATAGATCAGCAACAGCAGCTTCTCCAGCCTTGATTTTCTCCAGCTTTCGTGCCAGTTTCTCAGCTGCGGCCTTTTCTTGCTTCGACGACTTCTTGCTCTTCTTGGTTTTCTTCACTTCAACCTCGAGATTCTCAACACCCTGCATCAATGCATCATCGTCGATATCCGAAATAGCGTCGCCATCGAAACTCTTGGTTGACTTGAGATCCTTGACCTTTTGCCATGCCTCTCGACAATTCATCAAGGTCTCCATGACCTCGTGGTCCCGTAGCTCGGCAGGATCAATGGTTTTCTGCACCTTTGCGTTATCTCTTGCTGGAGAGGTCAGGATGGCAAAATAACTCGCGAGAGCAGCAACGTAACAGCCGGCCACCCAGTACTTGACGGCTTCTAATGATTGACCCGAGAGACCCTGGGCTGATTTTTGCAAATCCACCAAAGTAGGTTGCAGGCTTTGGAATTCCTTGACAAGAGGCTCGAATTCGGGATAACGGTCCCTGAGAATTGTATATCGCTCTTCAGGGCTCATATCGTCGGTGATCTCAACTTCCTTCAAGACTTCTGTGACCGTCTCTTCGCCCTCTCCAACTTCTTGGCCCTCGGCTAGCCACTCGTCACCATCAAAGATGAAATCCTCCTCAGCCATCTTGGAAAGCTTCTTCTGTTGAAGACGCTTGGCTTCCACTTCTTCTTCGATGGCATCGGCCTCAGTCTCGATGTTGTCGGCATTGTAGTAGTCGTTTCTTGAGGATCCCCACCAACCGGAATCGCCCTCCTCCTCTTCCTGGCCAGCTTCGTCGTCTGAGGCTACATCTTTGGATGCTGATCCCTTGTTCTTACGCGGTTGATCATCCTGGTCGTCTTCCTCTTCTGAGTCGGAGTCCTCGTATCCGAGAACCTCTTCATCGGACAGCTCGATATCGTCATCTTCTTTCCTTCGACGTTTCGAGTCCGGCGCTTCGTCGAGTAGTATTTGGTCTCGGTTCATGAAGTACTCGTCTTCTGAGTCTGCAACATCCTCATAGGTAGTGATAGGTCCAAGGCGGGCTTCCGAAGGATCGAGTTCTTTGGGGCCTGAAGGCACACTACTGCGCCCTGATGCCTTTCTCTTCTTAGCCATTTTCGCGGGCTATAGGGAATTCGAGTGGGTAGAAAGCAGAAACGTCTAAAGTTTTGCGTAGCTAAAGTTGCGAAAATAGCCCGTCGCAGTCGCAACTTTTTCTGAATTTTTAGCCGATAAGAGATAAGAGGAGCCACCCATCAGCCACAGCCACATCTACGCCACAATTTCTAACCACCCCCGGAAATAAAATGATCGGTTGTACAGATCAATCTGGCGCTTTCCATTTGGCTAACAATAAAGTTGATATGATGGGAACCAATTGCAACACATGGCGAGTCTCAGCTTACATGATTCAGAACACACATGATCATCGGCCGCGTATGTGGTCTTAGACAGTCCAAATCCAAACAAATGCCTCGTTTGAGGGGTTGATCAAGCATTGTTTTTGCTTTGTACTGGAGCTTCATCATCAAGATGCCTTGTAGATTGTCGGCCAAAGCCCGAATGATTCGTGGGAATCAGCATCCCACTTCCAAGATCGTCTCCCTGATATAAGCCCTTGTCAGAACCACTTCGTCAAATGCGTAGCACGTTACTTCGGCTACGGCACATGCAACGGCAATGGAACATCGAATTCAGGTCTGTATGCAATATGCTTGTATCACCGCCTTCATTCTATTAAATGGCATACTATGTCGAAGCATTTCGATATGAGAATCAGAAGCAAATGCATCTTCCATTTTAACAATTCCACGCGCAACAAGCGCTTAACGCTAGCCGCCTACGGCAGAAAGTGGACCTACATAGCTTGAGTCAGCTACCTAGCGCACAATGACGAAATGCCGAAGGACTTCCCTCGGGTAGTGACAGGTACTTTTGCGTGTGGGCATAACGCGTAGACCGCTCATGTACCTCCAGAATGCCTGTCGTGCTCTGGTGGCTGACCCCTGTATTATTTATTGCGTTTCATCACGTCTGTGATATGTCCTTTGTCCCTCTTGAGTCCTTACGCCTGGGAACTTTGGATAGAGAAGAGTTTATTGTATTGCGAAGAGAGAGGGGAGAATACTCTAGAAATACCTACCTACCTTAGGTACCTAAGGGTAAACATAATTTTGAGTTGGACGGGTAGGTGGGCTGGGTTTGATTCACCGTTGAGGACGATTCGGCGTACTTGTTACCGAATGTGGCAGTTGGCAGTCGAAGAGACCAATAACAATGAGAAAACAACCTTAAGTTAGCACTCCTCGGTCCCTACAAACCTTGATCTAGCTCCGATTATCGATGAGAATCTTCCTTTCTCTTCTCCATTCCTCGATTCTCCGTGTCATCATCGTCAGGCGGCCTCTATTTATACCTGATCACCCCCCGCCATCTTGATTCAAAGTCCAGTCACGCTTGGCGCGCCTCCACACTCCCGCCAACGAGGGTCACCTGGACCCTGAGAACGGTGACGGTGTGACAACCAACGAACCATCAAAGTTCTGGCACGAAGCACGGGCACGGGTACGGGCACGGGTGTTGCGATATACTAACTACCTACCTAGTACTCGGACCAGATCGTCCTTGTGTCCCAATCTCTGTTTCACTTGCTGCTGATCTTTATCTTCCCTTTATCTCCGGACCAGGCAGGACGCCTTGCTTTAAACTCGTATCGCCCTTGGAGCTTGCCTGTCACTGTCGCTCCACTCCCTGCTCCTTCAACCTCATTTCCACCATACTTTCATTCCATCATGGCGGGACAAGATGCAGAAGGCTCCGAGCCGCCCTCACCACGCACTACGCGAAGACGGAATCCTTTACAGCGGAATGCTTCAACAGGAGAACTGGACGAGCGAACCCCCTTGCTCACAGCTTCAAGGTCGCGCATTCGTATTAGCGAGCAAAGCTCGACTCGTCAGCAAAAAGGATCCTTATCGCGGGACCACAGCTACATAGGTGCGCTCTCCAGGAGTTGTTGATTCTGACTTTAGCTAATTATTTTCTGTGTCTCAGGTGCCTATCATGGCTCTCGAAATCATAGCCGGCATCCCTCGTGGAGCTCAAGACTGGTTAATGCCCTGTCCGACCGCCATGAGTCCTCTATGGCCGAATCGAAAGGCACAATTTTCCCCGATGAACGCATGTGGTACGATCAATTCACCAGTACCGACTGGGTGCATGACGCAATCGCCGATTCCTACAGGGTCAAGGAGCTTCGAAGTCGTAAGGACTTCTGGGGCAGGGTTCGCATTATCTTTGATGGCGCCCAGGGCTGGATTCTGAGTGCTCTCTGTGGCTTTCTCGTTGCATTGATGGCATACACAGTTGATGTTGCCGAATCTACTGTCTTTGATTTCAAGGAGGGCTACTGCAGCAAAGCTTGGTACCTCAGCAGAAAGGTCAGTACTTAATTCATGATGCGCCCCTTCCTCAGCTTGTCCCTAGAACGAAGGTGGGCTAACATCGACCTTAGAGGTGCTGCGCCGAGGAAGTCTGTGAGGACTGGGTCAGGTGGGCACATGTTGTGAACAGTCTAGACAGTCCTTCCGGAGACATCTGGAGAAGCTTCGCGATTTACATGGCCTTTGTTCTCACACTTGCTCTTATTGCCTGTTGGATGGCACTGTGGACAAAAACAGTTGTCCCATCTGCGTATCAACTGACGACCCTAGATGAGAACCTGGCTGTCGATGAACCCACACAGACATATGACGACTTGAACACAAGTGAATCTTCGACACCTCAACCGCAACCCGATCCAAAGCCAGAGAATCCCCCCATGGTCTACTATTCTGCTGCTGGCAGTGGCGTTGCCGAGGTTCGCGTCATTCTCAGTGGCTTCGTTTTGCACGGTTTCCTGGGTGCCAGGACCTTGATGATCAAATTGGTAGCACTGATTCTAAGTGTTGCTTCCGGTATGAGTCTCGGAAAGGAGGGCCCCTACGTTCACATGGCTGCCTGCGTGGGCAATATCTTGTGTCGATTATTCTCCAAGTACGATCGAAACGACGGAAAGCGGAGAGAGGTTATTTCAGCAGCCGCAGCCGCAGGAGTCGCCGTGGCATTTGGTGCGCCGCTAGGCGGAGTACTGTTCGGCCTTGAAGAAGTTTCGTACTTCTTCCCTGCAAAAACGCTGTTCCGAACCTTCTTCTGCTGTATCGTCGCCGCGTTGTCCCTCAAATTCCTTAACCCCTACGGTACACACAAGATTGTTCTGTTTGAAGTGAGATATCTGGTCGACTGGGAGTATTTCGAGCTTGGGAGCTTCATATTTGTGGGCATCATTGGCGGTGCACTGGGCGCGCTCTTTATCAAAGCCTCTAAATACTGGGCCCAATCGTTCAGAAGGATCCAGTTGATCAAAAAGCACCCTCTGCTGGAGGTACTGCTTGTAGCAATGGTAACAGGATTGATGAGCTATTGGAATGCTCTGACAAAGCTCCCTGTTGCTGAGTTGCTTCTCAATGTCGCATCGCCGTGCGAGGGTTCCAGCATTGACTGGGAAGAACGAACATTGTGTCCTGGGGCTATTGATGAGATCCCCCCTATTCTCTTTGAACTGTTTGTGGCTCTCTTGATCAAGGGCTTCCTTACCGTTATCACTTTCGGCATTGTAAGTATGACTCGGAACGAGCTGTGGCATAAACTAATATACCCAACAGAAAGTTCCTGCTGGAATCTATGTACCATCTATGGTTGTTGGAGGCTTGATGGGCCGGATAGTCGGCCATATGGTGCAATGGGCCGTGCTACGTGTCCACGATTGAGGTATCTGGGGAGACTGTGCTTTCAGCAGAGACGGCTCGTGCATCCAACCCGGTGTGTATGGGCTCATTGCAGCCGGTGCCACCATGTGTGGTGTGACAAGACTGTCTTGTCACACTCGCAGTTATCTTGTTTGAGCTCACTGGGAAGCCTTGATAATGTCTTGCCCTTCTCTCTTGCCATCCTCCGGGGCAAATGGACAGCTGATGCTTCGGAGCCCAACAGCATCTATGAGAGTCTTTCATTTTTGGGCCATGAACCTACGGCGACTGTCTTGTACAGGATCTCCTCACCAGCATGAATTCATATCCATTCTTGGACAATAAGCATAAGCCGATCTTTACGGAAGACCTGGCTGACATTGTGCCACGGATTCGAAAAGAACGAATCATTGACATTACCAACTCGCCGGTTGTGCCTGCTACCAGCTTGAGAATCAAGCTCGAGCTTCTGCACAAGGCTGGCGAACTCGATGGAGGACTGCCAATTGTGCGGCATGGTATTTTGGTTGGGTTGATTCCTGCACCTGATCTTGGATACGCTCTTGATCAATTAGAAGACGAAGCAACGAATCTTTGCCTCATGGACCACGTTCCTAGCATTGACGAAGATGAGGGAGAACATGATCCCACAGACTTTACACCTTACATAGATCCTGTAAGCATTCTGCGATATGTGCTACCTCGCACACACTGACGAGTATAGGCACCTGTTGCATTGGATATCAGATCACCAATGGACTTGGTTTATGAGCTTTTCGCGAAGCTCGGACTCAGGTACATTTGTGTGCTGAAAGACGGCAAATACGCTGGAATGGTAAGCATTCACTGACTACTGCGTGAAATCGACGTTCTCTTTAGATGCTAACCCAGCTACCAGACCCACAAGAAGACCTTTGTCAGATATATGCGGGAGCATGAGAAAGACGTTTAACTTGTAGGCGAATCAGGAGTTTTGGGCATTGTGGGCGTTGTTTGTTTCTGTGATACAGGCATGGCATTGGCATTGCATTTCTGGTAGCGAGTTCTTTTGGGCATCAGAATCGGACGCATCAACATTATGGTTAACGCAGTTGTTGATAAGGATGGAAGAGCCCCGTCTTCTCCAACTTATAGATTGGCATTGTGACAGCATGAGACTTTTTTATGGCCACACAGAGAATCGAGGCGACTTGTTACTCTTTCTTTGAATTGACTAGAAAGATCGGCCAAGGTGGAAATTTGTGTCTTCAACTCATGTGATTGTTATCGTGGTCCAATGTTTATAGATGGACGAACTGTCTAGGCCATTGACAGAGCCTCCAGTCTCCCTTAACCTGCCCAAAAGGGTAGGCTTCTGGATGCCACACGCACTAAAAGCAACGTCTGGCAGCCGAGAACTCGGACGGCTCCGAGACCGGAACCGGCCCGGTGTGTGGAACGGGAACGACTACCATGTTTGGGTGTGTATATATGCTGTTGGGCTGTATGGGAGATGTGCTGCTTTTACATAACAGATAAATCCCCACTCGGTAGAAAGATCACCAAACAAAGTAAGCAATCATGTCTCCAGGTGAGTTCGGTAAGGAATAGTGGTCGGTAATTCTGACTCGATTGGTGTAAGTACTGTAGCTAGAAGGCGTATCAGGATCTGAGCGCCGTTTTATACCAACTGACCAAGTACCCCGAGATATGGAGATACCTGTCTTACCCCGCGCCTTGACAAGCTTGGTGGATTTGGAGAGCGGGACATGGAATCAGGAAGGTCAACCCGTGAAAGGACGAATTGATTTTCTGTTATCAACCAGTACGGATACCAGTGCCTGGATATGTGAATACGCAGTGGCTGGCAACCGGTCACGGGGTGTTCTTGAGTGTGAGATAGGCTGCAATAATGGTTGGACAATGCATCCATGGATGTTATCGGTACGTAGCGTATGTAGTATCTGACCCCTGTACAGTAGACATGTCGGCACTGCAGTCTGTTATCGAGATCTGGGTCTGGGTTCACCGTGGGTAAGGTGAGGCACGGGCTTTGATACAAAGACAGGGCGAGATGGAATTGGAATAGCAGATCTTCTCGTAGACGATGTTGAAATCAGTAATATTACTCAAACAAATCAACTGTCTCTTGCGATTCGATATAGAGGCTAGGTTAGACAAGAGCCTAATGTCACAAAAGATAACTGATAACTAGCGGAGAGAATCAGAGGAGCTAGCGGGGTCTGAGAGATGCTGTAGGCGAGCTGGGGCACTACAGCTTCTTACCTATTACGGCAACTTTTCAAACACGTCTAGCTTCACCCCTCCCTCTCACCAACTTCCGCCCTCCGCTTGGTCAATTTCTTGAGAGCGAATGCGGGGAAAAGAAACATTTTTTGTGGTAGGCGTAGCTTTCAGTTGTAGGTAGACGGACTGGGACATCATGACTAAGGCGCCTGTCTTCCGGTGTTTGGGCAGGTGAGGTGAGAGCCGGATCCGAGTAAGGACCCTTCCTTTCCTTTCGTTAGGTTCTGAAGTGAGTGATACATTATAAAAAGCTGACGACAACCTCCCTCCCTTCTCTCCCCTCCTCTTCCGTATCTCCCATCTGTGTGACATCCTCATACCTGCAAAGCTTCTACCTTAGCTTGACAAGAGTGAGTTGCCCCTCTCAATTTGACTTGTAGCATTGCTTGCTTCCATATCATGACGGCTCCCGTTCATTTATGCTAACTTTCTTTCCTCACTTAGCAGGCATACCACAGTTCCAATTCACACCTTGCCTTACGGTCGAAGCATTCTATAAAACATTCACACTCTTCATCAATTGCAATTCTTAGTCATGTCGGCTTTCCGCGCTGGCATGGCCGCCCGGCCTGCTGTCCAAGCTGCCCGAGCTGCACCTTGCCGATCTTTCGCTACTTCGCGCAGCATGCGCATGGCTGCTGTCTCTGAGAAGACCTTCTTCGCTGGCGAGCCAGAGGCCCCTACGGTCAAGACAGCTATTCCTGGCCCCAAGACCAAGAGTCATATGGATGAGCTCACCAAGGTCTTTGATACTCGGAGCGCAAACATGCTTGTCGACTATACCAAGAGCAAGGGCAACTACATTGCCGACCCCGATGGCAACGTGCTTCTCGATGTGTAAGAGCCAATTGAAAGCCAGCTTCATCACCAAATACTAACGAATAAAATAGCTTTGCCCAGATTGCTTCAATTGCAGTCGGCTATAACAACCCTGCCCTTCTCAATGCCGCCTCCAGCCCTGAGATGGTAAACGCCATTGTCAACCGACCTGCCCTCGGAGCCTTCCCCTCTCATGACTGGGCCGATCTTCTCAAGTCCAGTCTTCTTACTGTTGCCCCCAAGGGTCTGGATAATGTCTTCACTGCCATGGCTGGCTCGGATGCGAACGAGACTGCCTACAAGGCCGCCTTTATGTGGCGCCGACAGCAGGAGCGTGGTGGCCCTGAGGTTGATTTCAGCACCAAGGAACTTGACAGCGCTATGGATAACCACGCCCCCGGAAGCCCTGATCTTTCTATTCTTTCTTTCAAGACCGGCTTCCACGGTCGTCTCTTTGGATCGCTTTCTACTACCCGCTCCAAGGCTATCCACAAGGTCGACATCCCTGCTTTCGACTGGCCTCAAGCGACTTTCCCCAAGCTCAAATATCCTCTCGAGGAGAACGTGGAGGAGAACAAGAAGATCGAGCAAGCCAGTCTCGATGAGGTCGAGCACCTTATCAAGAACTGGCACCTACCTCCTTGCGCCGTTGTCGTCGAGCCAGTCCAGAGTGAAGGCGGTGACAATCACGCCTCGCCCGACTTCTTCCGCAAGCTGCGAGCCCTGACCAAGAAGCATAACATTCTGCTTATTGTCGACGAAGTCCAGACTGGCATCGGCGCTACTGGCAAGTTCTGGGCTCATGAGCACTGGAACCTCGAGACACCCCCTGATATCGTGACCTTCTCCAAGAAGGCTCAAGCTGCCGGTTTCTACTATGGCGACCCTGCTATCCGCCCCAACAAGCCTTACAGACAGTTCAATACATGGATGGGTGACCCTGCTCGTGCCATCCTCTTCAAAGCCATTGTCGATGAAATCAACAAGAACGACCTCGTCAACCACACCGCACGAGTTGGTGATCGCCTCTTCAAGGACCTCGAGTCTCTTAGCAAGAAATACCCCGGTCAGATCGAGAACCTGCGTGGCAAGGGTCAAGGTACATTCATTGCCTTCGACAGCCCCAAGCGTGACCAGTTCCTAGGAGAGGCCAAGAAACTGGGTGTGAACATCGGTGGCAGTGGCGCCAGCGCCGTTCGTCTGCGACCTATGCTCATCTTCCAGCAGAAGCACGCTGATATCCTTGTGGACACAATTGAGAAGATTGTTAAGCAGTAAAAGGGGGTATAAGAGGAATATCAAAATGACCATTTAAGGACAGTGGAGTTTGGGATTATCTGAATAAATCAGGAAATGTTTTTAGCGAAGACCTAGGAGATCCAGATATTTATTTTGTCTCGAAGCCGAAATCTGGAATGGACTGGGCACATTTGATTGGGTGTTGTGAAGCCAAGGATAATGAGGGTTAATACAATCAACATAAGCGTCTTGCTCTTTTTCATGCACTTGCATCTGTCTGAGCATTCTATCTTTTGTCGTGACATGCTTTCCTCTTCAACCAGCAAACAGATGTCTATTTCCCAAGGGAGGCAAAAACTTAGGGCATCAGGACAAAAGTCTTCAGACTTGAGGTAAGTTATCATAACCCAAAAGGTCTCTTGAAGGAGTTTACTTTCGCGTCCTTCATCAAAGGTCACAAGTATTATTTGCCTTCTGAGGCTGTCATATATCGGGCAAGTATCCAAATTGTATCTATGTAATTGCGCTTAGGCAAGTAGTGCAAGTTTATGTCTCGCTTGATACAATTGTCATTAGTTTATGAATTCTGTCTATTGGTACCCGTATACGGTTTTGAAGATGTCCCGAAGTTCATGCCTATTAGTCTCCCAGCTTTACAGGTTACCTGAGAGTCAAACCAGCTGCTCTCTTATCATTGCCTCTGTCTATATCATCCTCATTAACAGTCGTGCCTAGCATTATCGTACCAAATATCCCACGAGTAGTAGGTGAAGCTCCTTGTTCTCCCTCGTTTGCCCATTCAGAAATGTTGGTCTCATCTCCCTAAATCTTTCTCTGATGTCGATTCGTGGTCTCCTCATCCGATTTTGTTTTCGTTTCTTGCATCTGATCTGGTGCTCTGCTTTGTATTATGCGACTTTGGTCGTCAGTTCCCATCGGTTGCAATGAGCTTGATCGATTGTTTGGAGAACCTTCTTGTTTTTGCACGCGCGGTACCGCTTCACTAAGGGATCTCGTGCGGCTAGACATCTGTGCTCCATGCTACCAGAGTATTAGCTGACGCCCAACGGACGAAACGCTACTACCAACCGATGTGTTGTCTGAAATTCCTGCTGTCTGCTTTGGCT
Organism: Fusarium verticillioides 7600; assembly: GCF_000149555.1. Lineage (NCBI taxonomy): Eukaryota > Fungi > Ascomycota > Sordariomycetes > Hypocreales > Nectriaceae > Fusarium > Fusarium verticillioides. The sequence continues at coordinate 1,247,200 of NC_031681.1, read as the reverse complement.
GAAGCATACCAGATGACGGTTTGATAGAAGGCCGGAAAGTATTCAAATTCCTGTGAGTGTTTTGAAACTCCACAGGAAGTGCGCGGCTTGGACCTTTGTATGCATTATGCAACGATTCCGGGGGCCGTGGTGGAACAACAGCTTGAGGAGCCGGGGCAATAGTGCGAAAGCCCGTGTGAGGGTTCTGTAGAATTTGCGCAGATGGCTTTGGAGCGATAGGACGAGGATTGAAGGGTCGCTGACTGGTCACATCCCGACCTGCATATGCTGGACGGCCCTTTTTCTTCTTGGGAGGCTGTTCAGGTTGCTGAGGTTGCTGCAAATGGGACCCGGTAGCCATAGCGGGCTGACGTTGGAAGTTTGCCGGTGAGTTCTGCGCTGGGGAATGTTGAGACAGAAGAGGTAGAGCCTGGTTGTTGTGAAGTTGACCGTCGTTGTTGTTCTGAGTGCTCGATTCTTCTTCGCTAGCTTTCCGCTTTGTCCCACGTTGTCCTATGTACATGCTCTGAGCTGTCTCCATACACTGAGCCATGTTGCGACCTATAAAGGATGTTTAGTTCGGGGGAGTCTGGAGGTAGTGGCTGTTCTACTTACCGTTCGGGAGTTGCATTTGCATCCAGTTTGGCTCAATATGGCGAACTAGACTCTCCAAATATTGGACATCTAATTGACTGTGCTTGATTATCTCGGCAAGGAGATGTCGCTGGAGTTTGGTCAGATGAAGAACTTCAGGAGGCTAGCTTGACGAGATATACCTTCTCCTGGTCATTAAATGGTTCCATGCTGATATCTTTTCCTTGAAAACTATCCTGGTGAGAATGAGACTTGGAAAAGGCTTCAAAAGTAGATGTTGAAGTGGATTCTCATAAATCTCAACCGCGAGAAGAATTGAAAGTCCATCGAAGACTAGATCCTCGTTCTGTGGATGTCTTTAGAAAGCGAATGTCGTCTTTGGGCGTTTCGGTCGATAGACTCATTGGAGGTTGATGGCAAGACGCGAAAGGAGCGAAGAGTTTGTGGAATCTTGTGATATATTGCATTTAAGGGCCACGATATAGCCTAACGATGGGCCCAGCCAACTGGCTTGGAGACGTCGGGTACGACAAAAGGAAGCGACTCGCTCAAGATGCTGCGGTACATGTGATAGCGGATGGACGAAGAAGCGAGGATTGCTACTTCTAGCCAGACGCGGGAACACAAGGTCTGGGCTGAGATTCTCTCTGTGCTAGAACCTGTAAAGAAAAACGAAAGGAATCCTTGATAATTCCTGGGTAAAGTTGTAGATTCTGGGAGGATATTGCCTGGTGTAGTGAGATCGCTTTATGGGGTGTGTTTTCGACCGGTTCTTAAAGTCTCAGGTCTATTCTAAAGCGGAGCGGGACTTGGTTTCGCTAGCTTGTGAAATAATAAAGGCGAATCCTGGGGAGATTTCCTTGACAAGAGATGCTCGTTTGAGTGAAGGGCAAATCACACCGAGGATGTTGAGATCAAAAGAACCGCAGTGGTGAATATAGGCAGCAGGTATCTAAGTAGGTTTTGGTGACAACGCTGCAAGTAGACCAACGGTCGAGAAACAGACAATGACAGACTCAACGTCAGTGTCAGTGTCAGACCCTGGATGCCTCCTATAAGGCAGACAGGGTGCACAGAGACAACGACTAGGTAGGTAGGTAGGTAGGTACCTAATTCGGACTGAAGCCACCAAATAGATAGATTAATCGGTTTGCTCAATATTCAAGTACCGCCTCAGCCCGTTTGTAAAACTGCTGCACATGATATTGGACGGGAGTGGCCGAGAAAACGATGCACAAGACGCAATGCGATCCAGCATAATTCATCTCATTATCCCCTGATGAGATGAGATGCGCAGCGATGTAATGAGATTGTGCATGCGCGGTGCATGTACATGTGCGTGTGTTGCGTGGTACAGCTTAAGCCGATTCCTGGATCTGGAAATCCTCCTATCCATGTTTGCGAGTGAGGCGCTGATCTGATATGGTTGTGAGTATGACTGCCACCAAACTTGGATGGCAAATCAAGCTGACAACCCAAAGGCTTATTGAATTGAGTAATTGCGTCGAGAGGCCTCTAAATGTCTCACTCGGAGAGCTCCAATTTGTCCATGGTCCCTGTTTCTTTAATGACTGTGACCCTGCCATGATGCACCACTGCAGCACTCACTCCTCGGACAAAAAATAGGTGCATCAGGACGGGTCTAAAGAGAACTCAAAGGACCAATCCCACTGGAACCTGGAGGCGCCTGACTCGGAGTAGGGGGCTTATCGAAGAGAAGGGGGCCTCTGTAGACGGCAGACACAATACATACCTCATACTCCATGTCCATGTCCCGTGCTCACAGGCTCAGCCCATTGATACACACCAACATGGATTTGGCGATATTCCATTGGCTTCTCGCGTATGCGGCTGGTGCCGTATTTGTCCTTGTTCCATCCATGCCCATGATGGATGTGTGGCCACCAACCAGCGATGAGCTCAGCCTGGTTTTGACTTGATGTGCAGTATCCATCCTGTGCAAGGCAAAGTCAGCGACTATTGATCAAGAGTTGCCAAGCTACCTATTTACCGTCAGGGTTGGGCAAGGGGCTGTTGGTGCAACTCTCTGGAACCTCAAGAGATGGGCTGAGGCCTATTGGCCAGTTGGCGACGGGTCCGTGGTCTCAGGCCATTCATTAGGTCTTCTCAAGAGTTTGTTGCCTCTTTGTTGCTGTTGAAGACAAGAATGACTGGTCATTGATTTGGTGGTCGACTCGTCGTATTTCGCCAGCGTTGCACTGGCCAACTGTTCGTCAAGACCTGGACTCCAGGCCAGTCGGTACGTAGAGTCTCAGCATCAGCATTGGATCTGATGTAAGTCCAGTTCCTTCATTCAAGTGACAGTTCATCATTGCATAAAAAAAAGGAACAGGCAGGGCATCAATCAACCGCTTTAGACAAGAGAGCGCATCTCCCTTTTATAACTAGGTCCAGCCATGGCGTTGATCTTCTAGACAGGCATTAATGCACAATGAGCTGGCAACGTCTGACTGGGCCCTATTCGAAATAAGGTACCTAAGAAAAAGAGCCATGATTGTTGTTCAGCCTATAATGCCAATAGATCAATTGCATCATATGAAGCAGAATTCATAAAAACAATAACTAAACAGCTCATGAAGCTCATTGATCTCGCCAATTGGCGTCGATAAAGCCTGGACAGTCAGTATAGGTAGGATTACTCCATCTGCGTCCATGGAATAGCCCACCGGATGGTTCCGACGAGCAGATCCAAGATCAAAGGCTCCACGATATAGTAACTTCTCCTTCTCTCGAGTCTTTAGTTCTAATCCATCAGTATCATACTCCAATTCAATCATGCAACGCATTGTCTCGAGTTCCATGCACGTGATACAATCTCTTACAACAGGAGCTGGCCGACAATTTCGTCATCGCTCGTCCTTGATTAACCTGAAAGCTTCATTGTCCATGGCATCAAGGGCTCGCGTAGCTGTGCTTTACCAAAGTCTCGACCCTCCCATTATTGATGGGATTCAGAAACCAAAGAAGCCCGGAGGTTCGAAGATTTATCCTTTCTTTGCCCAATTCACTGTGTTTGCTTAACCTACTGTGTTCGTAGGTTACATGGACTCCGGCGCCGATATCGCCTACAACTTGAGCCTATCACCGAACGTCGATGTCATCTGCCCTCACAATGCTCCCAAACCAAGTGAACAAGCTGGATGGTCGTTTCCCGATACCGAGGATGGCATTCTAGAGGCTGTCAAGAAGGGCGCAAGCCATGTATGGGCCAACACGATCCTCTTCTCGTCGCATCCTCTTCAAGTATCAGCTCGTCTCGCGGAGCATCAAGACCACATTAAGGTTGTGGGGCAAGGCCCGTTGATTGTTGAGCGATACGACGACAAAGAATTTGTGAACAATCTACTGCGGAAAATTGGCGGGTTTACTATGCCACGAGCATGGACCCTAAACGAGAGCCAAGACACTCAAGGGACTCTTGAGAAGCTTGACCTCCCTTTCCCGATTGTCGCAAAGCCTATACGTGGCCGTGGCAGCCATGGCGTTCGTGTCTGTTGCAGCTTGAAGGAACTCATTGAACATGCACAGGCCTTATTTAAAGAATCACCCTCTATCATGGTGGAAGAATATCTTGCCGGCGAAGAGGCGACTGTTACGGTTATGCCGCCTACATCGAGAGGAGGTAGTTACTGGGCATTGCCTGTTGTGACGCGTTTCAACCACATCAATGGCGTTGCTCCCTACAATGGCGCCGTCGCAGTCACAGCAAACTCAAGGGCGATAACCGCCACGGAGGGGAGCCAGGCAGCAAACAAACAGGTGGCAGAGGAATGCGAAAGGGTGGCACAAGCGTTGGCGGCGACAGCGCCAATTCGAATTGATGTCCGCAGATTCAAGGACTCGGCCGACTCCAAGTTTGCCTTATTTGACGTGAACATGAAACCGGTTTGTCCTGTCCTTCCCGAAGCGCTCAAAGTGTGGCTAAAGACGTTTGTTTGCAGAACATGACGGGTCCTGGTCGACCTGGGCGCGAGGATCAAGCAAGTCTCACCTTGTTGGCTGCGGAGGCCCTGGGTTGGGACTACCAGGAGCTGCTGAGGCGCATTCTTGATACGTCGTCCACGTTGAGGACGCTCAGAGACCTAAAGCCTCGAGAATCGGTGTGAATTGATGCGAAAATATAGACACTGATATTGTATAGGTCTAGTAGTAGGTTAAAGGTTGTTTGACGGTAGCTTGCTACTGAGCTGCACACAACTGGAGGAATAGCGATTATGGCGCGCTGTAGTTGCCTCGGTCGGGCCCTTTTCCACTACGTCGGGCACTCGGGGCCATAAAATTCCGACAAAAGATGGATGCTGCTTGCTATTTGCTTTGCCTTGGGGTTTGTCCTGGGTCGGATGGAGTTGTTTCTCGACTCGAATTGGCTTTGTCCCTCCCGTTGTATTTTGTAATCGTTGATGCACGGTCTCAATGTGCCCTGGCTTCTTTGTCTCGCCCCGTCGCTTTTTCCCGTGACCGCTTAACGTTAACCCCGGATTTGGCCTACATACATCAAGTAACCTCTCTCGGGCCTCTCTTCTCGTCTTGCCTTGCCTTGCCTTGCCTCGCCTCGCCTCTAACTTTCTGCTTCGTTCCCCGTAAGGTGCCTAGGTTGCCTTGCAATAGATGCGCCTGGGATATAGTCTACCCGCTCCACCAACTCCGCGTTCACACTCCACCCTTTTTGCTGTCTTGGGACGAGTCATTCTTCGCGTTCGCATTGACCTCTCGACACGTCCTGCTCCTTCGCGACAGCTCAGTACCTTCGATACCTTGGATCCCGAGACCACGCTCCAAAACCTGGCCTTTGTGCTATTGCTCCTGATGTACTAATGGAGGATGACGAGTATACGACTAGCAAAATGGAGGAAATCAAGCTTGAGGAGGGCACAAACGGCGCGCAGGTAAAGCAGGAGGAGAGGACTCCCATGTCCATCACGAATGGCGGCCAGGAAGAATCCCGATCGCCGAGCGGTTCTCACGATGGCGTCAAGTCGCGCAGTGGAAGCGCAGACACACCGAGCTCAAGCAGGCCCTCCAAGCTCTCTCGAAAGGCCTCTCAAAAGTTGGCAGCCAGCCGTGAACCCGTCCTTTTCGACCACCTACCCGACATGACCGCCGAATCTTGTAATTTCTTTCAGCTTATCCCCGATTGCCTCTACGGCTCAAAGCACCTTGGATCTACAGATAACGACGACTTGGACTGCGAGTGTAGGGAAGAATGGCGTACGTTGCCCACAATGAGCCCTTGTGGTCTGGTGCCTCACTAACTTTTCTCCGCAGATAATGGCGAAAATATTGCATGTGGCGAGGACTCGGACTGCATCAACCGAGCGACAAAAATGGAATGTAGCGCTGAGGCTGGAAATTGTGCAGGGGGCTGCCAGAATCAGCGGTTCCAGCGCAAGCAGTACGCCAACGTTTCTGTCATCAAGACCGAAAAGAAGGGTTTCGGCCTCCGTGCCGATTCTGATCTACAAGCCAATGACTTCGTCTTTGAGTACATTGGCGAAGTCATCAATGAGCCTACCTTTCGCCGTCGAATGATTCAATATGACGAAGAGGGTATCAAGCATTTCTACTTCATGTCGCTAAACAAGAGCGAGTTTGTGGACGCAACAAAAAAGGGCAACTATGGTCGCTTCTGCAATCACTCTTGCAACCCCAACTGCTATGTTGATAAGTGGGTGGTTGGCGACAAACTCCGAATGGGCATTTTTGCCTCGCGCAAGATCCAATCCGGAGAAGAGTTGGTGTTTAACTACAATGTTGACCGATATGGTGCCGACCCCCAACCCTGCTACTGTGGGGAAGCCAATTGCGTGGGATTCATTGGAGGCAAAACACAAACTGAGCGAGCAACCAAATTGCCTGTCGCGACTGTCGAGGCTCTGGGCATCGATGGAGGTGACGGCTGGGATACTTCCGTGGCAAAGAAGCCTCGGAAGAAGAAGCCAGATGAGGACGATGAGGAATATGTCAACAGTATACCTTCGCGCAGTCTCAACGAGGACGACGCGCGAAAGGTCATGGCTGCTCTTATGCAATGCAAAGAGAAATGGATTGCGGTGAAATTACTGGACCGTATCCTGCGGTGCGACGAGGACCGCGTCATCCACTGTGTTATGCGTATGCACGCTTACCAAATTCTCAAAACAACACTCAACACTTTTATCGAGGACCACAACGTCGTCCTTCAGGTTTTGGACATCCTCGACAAGTTCCCACGCTTGACAAGGAACAAGATCCAGGACTCCAAAATCGAGGCCACCATCGAGGGTCTGACACGATCCGAGCACGAAGACGTGGCTTCGAAGTCAAAATACCTTCTCGACGAGTGGAGTAAGTTGGAGGTGGCGTACAGAATCAGACGACGCAAGTTCGACCCCAACGCACCAGCTGCAAACTCATTTGAGGAGCGACGCGGTGCAGGTCGAGACGAGGAGGCAGCGCAATCTTCAAAGACAGCGTCGCCACAGACCATTGACGCGCCGAAAGGTCCTCGAAACAGCATGCCGCAAAGGAACGTCGCGTTTTTCCAGAACGGCGGACGCCCTCGCAGGCCCCCGTTCAATGGTGGGCTTCCTCAAGGATGGTTCACCGCCAAGGATGCTGCAGGAAACACTTATTTCTATAACAAGCAAGGCACCACAACATGGCAGCGACCTACCCAGCCTGTAGCGGAACCTGCTGTCAAGGCACCGTCCAAGGCTATGAAGGAGCAATTGGCGATCCAGAGTATTATCGCCCAGGTCACTGAGAAGGGAACACCTAAACATACTTCAGTTTCGACGCCCAAGACGGCAGACACGCCACCCAAGGAGGAGAAGGAGGAGAAATGGCGAGCTCTTCCCATCGAAAAACAAATGAAGATATACGAAAACACGGTTGGTTGCATTCGAATTCGGCTAAGGACTTTCTTTACTAACAAGTTGCTAGGTATTTCCCCACATCAAACATGTCCTCGACAAATTCCATCACAAACTTCCTAAGGAGGAGCTTAAGCGCTTTGGTAAAGAGATAGCTAAAAAGCTTGTCTCGTCCGACTATAAGAACAACCGGGTCGGCGACCCCAATACACCCCTAAGTGAAAAGCAGGCGAGGAAAATGAAGCAGTACGTCAAGGACTTCTTAGACCGTGCTGTTAAGAAATTCGGTGATCAGCAGAAACCAAGGGCGGGCGAAAACGCAGATACCCAGATGAAAGGTGACCAAGGCCCCAGTGCTGTAGGGATCAGTACTGGCTCCGTTGCTGGTGGGCTTGAGGGTACATCTTTAGTCAATGTTAATGGGACTCCAGCTGATGGGCTTGATGTTGCCGCAGTATCGGATAATGAGGGCAGTGGTTCTCTGGGAAGCCCTGAGCGCAAGAGGAAGAGGGAATTGGAAGCAGAAGGTCCTCTCTCGATATATCCAACCGATGGGCCAAACATGAAGAGGTTAAGAGAGGATGAGCTGGATGCGCCCAGCCCTCCTCCTCCGCCACCGCCTCCTCCGCATTCAGCCATGGAAGGTGTTGTTGATGCTGAACAGCAGGCTCTTCGTGAGCAGGAGGAGGCATTAATGAGGGAGAACGAGGAGGCACAAAGGCTTGAAGACGAGGCCAACCATACGAAGGATCTGGAGGACGCCACTAGAGGCGCTGAAAAAGATTTACAGGATGTTTCCAACGAGCTGTCTCGCCTGAATCACGAGGCAAGGGGGGTTGGGTCGCAGAAGACGTCAGCTTGAAGCATGAGCAAAAGGATTGCAGAACAGGATCTGCTGAGCCCCCGGCATTGCAGTCTACGGATAGGAGCACTAATGGAGCTTGGTTGGGACATATAATCACACTTGCATTTCGGGAGTTAAAGGGCCAATACCAGGCGCACTGTACCATCACTATATAAACGGCGAACAGCCTGTATATTTTGGACCCTGTGTTCGATGGGCAATCCGGGGGGGCAGCGTTGGCCGCATATTCTATTGGGCTTGCTACTCGGACAATCCGAGCTGCAGAGGCATTTCTTGGCGTTGGGGGTTGTCTTGATCCCTGATATTAATATCATACCGTTCTGGTCTTTCTGAGAATCGTGCTTCTTCATCATGGGTCGATTATTCGCGTTCAGGCGCAAGCAATCCATCCAGTTGGTCATCCGGTGTAGAAACACCCTCTTGGGGTATCAACACGGAAAGCTTGGGGTCGAGATACCCTGGCAGTATGCCGATTAAAATGCAATCTCACGTTTTCGGAATTCAATTCTGTTTCTCAGCATTTCTATATTTGCTATCCTATGACACCAGACTCCAATTACGCTGGTTCTATTCGTGTTGCAACACCTCAATTCAGTCCTCATCGTCAGATGAATTATCACCCTTGCGCCTCTTCTTTCCAACCACCGGAGCGATATCTTCTTTCCTTTTGAACACAAAACTCCTCGATGCCCTCTCCTCACCCCTCCATCCACTCTCGCTCACTTCACCCTTCGAGTTCCTCACGACGCCCAGCGTTCGTGCATGTTTATATCCGGGGTATGCGCGAGCCTGGAAGCGAAAACTGCGCTCAACTTGCAGGCCAGCATGGCGAGCGAGATCTCGGACATTCCAGAGGGTGTATGGCTCACCCTCGAATAGTGTGATGACAATGGCAGCGTCGGGCGCAAGCGCCGGAATGGCGCGCTCGAAGAAGGAAACTAGGAGGGATTGGTTATGGCGAACTTGGCGATTCACGTCAGTGGACTTTCCGCCGACGTGAGGGAAATTGAATATGATGCGGTCGAAGCGAGCGCGTATGAGTGAATTAGGAAGCTTAGTAGCGTCGATGTTGTAGAGGAGCTTGTTGTTTGGAGTGAGTTTTCGCTCAGGTTTTGGTGGTGCGTCGGGATCGTCTGAGTCGTAGTAGTCGTCTTCCTCGTTGTCGCTTTCGCCATTGGTGTCCTCGCCCTCATTCTGGTTACCTTGGCTAGTTTCGCCTGCTTCCGATTCTTTAGTAGGTGTGTCTTTGTCTTCTCTGTTGGCCTCGTTGGTCTTGGGAGCATCACCGCGAATCACGGCGATGTTGTCCTCGACGTGGGGGTACTTGGACAGTAATTCCTTTGCATCCTTCTCCAGAACCGTAGCAGTAACATTTGCACATCCATGATGCTTGATGATAGACGCTGCGAAACTCAAATCGCCTTCGCCCACAAGCAGTATGCGGTGGTGAGGCTCAAAGGGTATCGTTGGCTCATCATCACTCTGATGCTGTTGCTTGCCTTTGCCCTTCTTCGCGGGGCCATTGGACGGTTTCTTCTGGTCGGATTTGTTCTGGTGAGTAAGTTTCTTTGGGCGCGCATTGGGCGCATTCTGTTGCGACAGCTTCCGTTTCTTGCCCATGGTGATTTCGGAGGTGGAGGCTCTGTCGCGACGTCACGTCACGATTGAATGCACGTGGTTGAAGCCGATCTCCTGAAGCAACTTACTTTTTTCTTTTTTTGTCTTATGGGTACGTACCAGATCTGTGTGTGGGGTGATATGATTGGTTGACGCTGCAGCGGCACCGTTTGTTTAGTTCCCGGGAGCTTCCATGGGTTGGGCTGACTCCAGTGTAAGGCGAGTCTGTAAAATGCGGGGCTGAAGATGAGTTTATTATGAGTGTCTAGGGTGAGTGATGATAAGACGATGAGAATGAGTTTGTGGATGAAATTAACAGCACGGTATAGAAATGCGAGGGATATATTGATTATATAGGACAAGCCCCTATGTGTTATTATCTATGAATTCTGTGTGTCTAATGGGTCTCTTCGTTATGAGCGTCCCGTTTTTAAAACATGTATGCGAATTTAGTATCTCAGTCGTGGAACACCCAACTTGAAGGACAACATACTGCTTCCAATAATCTAAGACAGCATGCAGTAGTTCACTAGAGCTATTAACGCTCACATAATTAAACATAGTTGACCAGATATAAGACACTGCACATTGATCGTGGGGTCTTAGGTGAGCTGCAATCGGAGACTAATAACACCAAGCTGACAGTGCCACGAGCGACGAACAGGGGATTGATAGTGACAAGCAGTAGCATCACGTCAATACAATAGAAATCTTACATGAATAACGTACAATAGTATGCACAGTGACAATAACAATATCGTGGGTCATCCGAAACTCCGAAGATTGTGTCACAACTGGTGGCGTATGCTAATGCCCATGCCTTGTCTTCCGTCGACAAGAAATCTGAGGCTCCACAGCAAAGTGACAGGATGAACAGCTGTTACAAACGTACGGACGGAGAGTGGTGGGTGCAGCAGTTTTCCCTGTATCAAGTGCAACTCTTGCTATTGTTCCCGCGCTTCCGAAAAGATTCAGTAACCTGATTTCGTGCGAGTGAAAGAATGATAGGCCAGGGGGCTCCAGATCATTGAACATCAGCCGATTATCTCCATGGCTAGGCTGGGCCGTGAACATCCAAGATATCCTGATCATCCACCGTTATTCATTGTTGTCTGCGTCTTGCGTCGCATTGATTAGAACATGCGTTTGGCTAACTCGCATGACAAAAAAAGCCTTTGGTGAATCTCCACCTGCATTGTACCTAGATTAGGTAGGCTACCTACCCAAGTATTATGCAATGCGGGCATTGAGGTGCTTATTCACAATGGAAACAAACCCAAATCTGCGGTACCTCAGAGTCAAGCCTCACTCATATCGAGAGAATCCGGAGTGCTCCTTGCAGAATGCCAAACCTAGCATTGACAGGGGTCACGGAGCCGCGGTGAACGGAAAATCAAGGGTACCGGGCCAATCATTTGACTCGGTTGTGTCCTGGAAGTGCCCGAAACGGCTTAGAGTGAAATCGATGGGCGTGGCTGGTGGATTTCCGATGATCAGGGGTGTATAATTTCTGAGGGCATTTAGCAGACTCTACAGCGGCCTGCAGCGCACTTACAGTGGCAGACAGATTTACCCCCGCTTTTATTGGCTTGTTTGGCGCATTGGATTCACCCGTTTGGGTCATGCTGCTGGGGGGCCGGTATTATTGGGAAAAAAAGGGACTCGAAGTGCTTCTCCGTCTCATTCATTACATTAGAACCTCCTTCATATTCACGACTTCAACCACTCGGCACGCCAGCTGATCACTGCTATTCATCATCACCTACGTGATACCGAGCTGGCCAATCTCTCGGATCTGTCAATTTTTGCTTCAGCTGCTGTATTGCTGGTGTAGTTGCGTGGCACTTGCGGTCACTGCCAGCAGGCAAAAACTTCTGATCTATACGTACCTCACACCTCCAGACCCGGTCTCTCAGATTCAGATTCAGATTCCTCCTCCACTGTCACTTCACTTCACTTTCATCCTACGCCCGTAATCATCTTCCTTCTCCCCCAACACAGCGCGCCTTGTTTTCCATAACCTTTCTTCTTCAACGCACGCGGCTACTTGTCTCTCTCTGTCCGCCGCGTTTCTGCTACGAACAAGCTCTTTCATCGCGCCAAAAGTCACGTACGGCCTCTGCGCTCTCTTTCTCTCATTACCTTGCTCAAGGACTACCTAGGTACTTCACTCCCCCTGTCACTGGCGCGTGGCACATTCTCACACCTTTAACCTCCAGAAAAAGCTTGTACCCGGCCCGCTACTTTGCTTTACTTTACCTTGCTCTACCTCACCTCACATCAACCTTAGTAACCAACACCACCATTTACCTTTTCTCCTCGCCTCTAGCTACATGACCCATTGTACTCATCATGCCTGAGAACGATTCTCCCGCAAGGGAAGCTTCCACTCGTGGCCGTGGCCGCGGTGGAAGAGGTCGTGGTGGACGAGGTAGAGGTGGTGGCAGAGGTGGCTCTACAACCGCTCTATCCAAGGCGGCTACTGCAAAGGCTGGCCGTGGTGGCTCACGACGAGGCCGAGCAAAGAACTTTGCCGATTCGCGTGTACAGGCTGCTTATGAGCGTCAACGGCATCTCAAAGCAAATTACCAAGCTGTTGCTCACGCGCTGAAGCCCGCCCTGCAAGAGCTGGCCGAACGCACCATTGATGATGCTCTTCAAAATCCAGACAAGTATAAACTTGTCCAGGAATTCATACCTGCCATGGAGGAGCTCCAAGCAAACCTCGATGCCAAACTCGCCGAGCACAAGCGTCGTCTGGACAGAGACCTTCAGCTCGCCCAGCATTTGCATGAAGCCGACAATTACGTCGCTGAGCAAGAATTCCAGGTATGTCGCTCTTCTCTGACGTGACCCAGTCCCCATACCCGATATTACTATGAGGCTCTTGGCAATTTACTCACACAACCACCCCCACAGAACGGTCTTGATGAGATTGAAGAACAGTTCTACGAATCACAAGAGAACCGTGCTCGAATTCTTAATTCCTTGTATGACAAGAACCTTCCCGTCGATGTAAGTCAGAGTTTTCCTTCATACCTCTCTGCCTCTACTCTACCTTTTTTTCACCACTTGGCTTTCCCCAACTTTAATTGATTATTTACCCATTACGGTAATTGGGGGCGCAACAGCTGACACGCACAACGCAGATTGCCGATGATCAATATGAGTACAAGGTCATCAGCGATGAGCATTATGACGAAGAATTTGGAATCTACGAATGCTACCAAGATGGTCATCTCGTCCCTTATCCTTCTCGTGTCCAAGGCACTTCCATGTGGCGAAAGGGTCGCGAGAACGAAGCGGCTGCAACAGCCGCAGTTCCAACCGCTGCCACCGCTTCTTCAAAGGGCCGTGGACGTGGCCGTGGTGTCAACAAACGCAGAGCCCAAGACCAACCAGACGGTCAACCTACTCCCAAGAAGAACACCAGAAGCAACGCTGACGATGGCGCATCTCTTGCTGCTCCCGCTCCTGCCAAGGGTCTTCTCGCTTCCGCTGCTGAAGCCGAGGCCACACCTGAGGGCACGCCAGCTGAGTCGGAATCAGCACCAGGAACTCCAGAGCCTCCCACTCTTGTCAATGGCATCACTCCCGCAGCTGCCGCTCGGGCGCAAAGTAAATTGCCTGCTCGTGAAAGAAGCCCCCCGTTGCCAAAGAACATGGGCGATGAAGATCAGTGGGGCTACCGCGTATATAACCAGAAGCCATCTATGCGAGAAAAGGGCATTAATAGTCGCCTTTACTGCCCCAAGACCTTTGAGTTCAATGACTGGGAAATCGGCTTCAGGGACTCCACGAATGACTCCAGCAAGGGTCATACACATGCAAAGCGTGGCAAGTACCTCAACACTCCTAACAGCAACGGCCTTCACGTCGATCATTGGTGCAATGGCTACGACTTTTCAACCACAGTTCCCGAAGATTTTGACCAAGACACGGTCAAACGCTTCGGTGTGCACCCCAAGTATGGTGTTATCATGAAAGATGCACCTGTTCCCGAGGTAGAGAAGACTCCACACGTCATGCCAGGGAAGCCAGTTGTCTATATTGCCAACCCTTCGGGTCGGATTGCCCACGCTTCACGTTCATTCCTCAAGACTACCAATCACCGTCGTTCGGATGATAACCCGTACCGCGCCAAGATTGGTGCTTCGATGAGGCGATTTTGCAAACTTGAGGAGGTCGACCCTGAAGAGATCTCTATATCTGAATATGTACGTTCTGATGAGGTTTTGCGAAGCAGATCTTTGGGCACTGCCGCCAAGGAGCTTGAAGCCAGACCTATTGTCAGCCGAGCCGCTTCTGAGTCGCAAGAACCAGAAAGTGAGGAACAAGAGCCCGAAGGAGAGGACGTTGAGGCCCCTCAACCCGAGACTGGATTCACGAACCTCGCCGTCCTTGCCTATGCTGGTGCTTTTCTTGAGACTGAAGAATCGAACAAGGCTCCCAAGCCTGCGCCCAAGCCAGCTCGCTACGACGCTATTCGTGATGTCTTCACTGACTCAAAGCCTGCTCCCGCTCCTACGTCTGACACCAGTTCCAGCGTTGGCCTCGATTGCTTGGCTATCTTGAGCAATGTTGTAAGCGCTTCCAATGAACCCGCCGCTCTCCGAGAGACCGGACCAGTCTACGACGGTGCTCCAGCAACCGAACTTGCGATGAGCTATGAGCCAGCATCTGTCCCTGAAGCAGCGCCTTCTCTGCTCGAGCCATATGGTACTCAGGAACAACCATCCTACCGTGATGCCGCTTCGAACGGGATGGTACTGGGCCCCGTTTCTTCTCATGGAATGCTGGAACATGATCCCCGAAGCTCCGTCTCCCAGACTAACGAGCTCCCGCCTGTCACCCCAAGCCAGGCCCCAATCGATCCTCGATACAATCCCAGCCCTGTCGAGGTTCCCCAAGGGTACATGCACCAGCCCCGCGCGCACATGTCAATGCAACCAAGCGGCCCAGTGCATGGCCATCCTGGAGAACCCATGGCCTACCCACCTATGCAGGAACACAATGTTTCACAGCATCCGCCAGTACGACATCCGGATTACGCTCCCCCCCATCCATCTCAGGGCCCTTCAGTTCAGGATCAGGGGGCATACCTGTCACATAGCAGCTACCCAAACACAGACCCCCGTGATGCTCACATGGCTGCCGGCCGTCCTATTGATCCCGGGTACTCTCCGCGCCGTATGAGTATCTATGGTGCGCCCGAGCCGAGCTACTCTCGTGCGTACTGGTCGCAACCTCCCCCCCCTGGACCACCACCCGCCGGACCTTCAAATGCTCCTCCCGGACCTCCGGGACCACCACCAGGCCCAGTATCGTCTCACTATTCATCACCAGCTCCTCCCCCAGCGCGGATCCCGTTTTCTCACAATGGCAGCGCCGAGCCTCTACCCCCTCTGCGACCTTCGCGAGGACGTAACCAGTCTCTTCAGGATGAGGCACTGTTGGAACCCAGCTTACGATCATCCGGTTCTTACTACCCGCCCGGTCCTCCTCGCTCTTATCACCGAGGGTACCCTGGCCCCGAGCCACATGGGCAACCACCGCTTCAGCCGATTGCGACTGATCGAATTCTGCCAAACCCGCAGACTGCTGGGCAAGGTTACATGACCTCGCCTCATCAAGGCTACGCCCATCAAGTACTATCTCCAACGTATGCGAACCCCCCTCCTATGCCCCCTCATATGGCTCAAAGCCCCCAAGACAATCCTCAGGGTCTTCCCAGTTCGATTCATGGTCATCGATCCACCCCTTCAGGGTCGTCTGATGCTGGGAACAAGTATCGAAAGCTTCAACCCGCCCCCGTTCCCGCGCACCGAGCGTGGCCGAATAAGCCCGAACTGAAGACCATTCCATACGACCACAAGGAGACTGGGTCTGCCGCGGCTCTGCCCAGCTCTGGGCCGACCCAGATCAGAGGGTGGAGCGTGAACCAAACACGCAAGCGAAATGGCAAAGAAAGGGGCGAGCCTGGCCAAGATCGAGAAGACTCGCGATAGAATGGTGACGACTCTTCATCCAAGGCAGATGAGCAAGCTAAGCCTGCGCGGCCGTACAAGTCCGTCCGATTCGTCGAGCCTGCTATCGGCGTGCCACCTACGGCACAGAAGCTGAACAAACGCAAGCATTCTGACACGCAACCAGACGATGATGTTGTTGCGGCTAAGCCTTCAGCTAAGAAATCTAAGAAGAATGACGATGTTGCTGTGGTGATTGAAGAGGATGACAATTCGCTCA
Organism: Fusarium verticillioides 7600; assembly: GCF_000149555.1. Taxonomy (NCBI): domain Eukaryota; kingdom Fungi; phylum Ascomycota; class Sordariomycetes; order Hypocreales; family Nectriaceae; genus Fusarium; species Fusarium verticillioides. Next base: position 1,231,027 of record NC_031681.1, on the reverse strand, counting down.
AGCGACGACTGCGCCCTAGGAAGCCCAAGACAACTGAGGCTGAACCCATTGCAACTAAACCTGGGCCGGCGAAGAAGCCGAGAGTGGCTCAGTCGCGCAAGAGCAAGGCTGTCGAGGCCACCAAGACGAAGGAGACTGCATCGAAGACGAAAATCAAGATCGCCCGTTCCAGCACTTCCAACAAGACGAGTGATCAAGATGCTGAGTCTACGACCTCAAAGGACAAATCCTCATCCGCCAAAGAACCTCGAGTTAAGGGCGAATCTTCTGACGATGTCCAAATCATCAAGAGTCAGCGAAAAGTCATCACCATTGACACCACTGACGAGAGTCCCTAGTAGAATTCTGCACGTCGAGAAGCACGGTCATGTTCAGCAACAGCTGATAATGCTCACCCGCCGTTTCCTTCATATTACTACCGCAGCTCAGCTGCTACGATACCCAATACTTTATACCCCAAAAGTCGGTTACCACATACTGATTTAATCGTTTTCGATGAGGGCATAGTCCCTCTCTTATTCGCATCGGCGGCGTTAGGCAAGAATGCCCCCGGATATAAAGGGGCAGATAATATGCATTGCGTTCTTTTGAATTTACATGCGACATTGTTTTCGACATCTGGCTTCCTGCTTTGCTGTATGAAAGGGGTGCGAATTGGACGCGGATCACAAATGGCTTTTGCTTGCAGTCCCTTTGAATGCAATGAAAGGGGCCGATACCCGTCTCTCAAGGAGAAGAATGAGGTGACGACAAGGCAATCATGGTTTTCTTTTTTGGCAGGGTACAGGAATACAAAAGCATCAGGGCAACGCGATCATGCCCCATTATATATTAGCTAGGTCTGCTTATCCATGTTGGTAGAGCACAATAGAGTCAATAAGCTGAAAGGACTGTGATACTTGAGTGACTGTGTTGATATCGCAATTGTGACATGTTAAGCACGGAATTCTAGCTGGGATGTTCGGCTTGGAGGTACAAACGAATCTTCATTATTGCATCAAATCTTCCCGGCCCCTTGCGCGTCATGCGTGAGTACGGAGTAGTCTTATTTAGTATACAGAGGTATCGTCTATCCCCGAGCCTTCTGCCCCTAAGCTGGAGCCTTCTATCGACTTTCGAGATCGGACCCAAATTATAGTATAGTACGGGCGAAATCTTACCCCCCTTCAGTGCCCTGTCCAATTTTCAAATCCTGCGATAAGTCCTTCTAGATGAATCTCGGTGATATGGCTGGTCTAATCCTTCGATTCAGAGGCACTGGGGTTTGCCGGTGTCTCCTGAGTAGTTTGTTCAGCTGTCACCTGAGCCGTGTGTCCTTGGACAGGCTGTTGAGGCACCTGCCCTGCGGCATTGAAATGCTGTGTAGGATCGGCTAGGGAGCCGTCGGGCATGGGAATAAGATTGCCGTTCTGAGGGAGACCAGTAGGAATCATGATTGGGTTATTATGGTGAGGTAGAGTGGCCATGGTAGTTGGATCAAGACCCAAAGGCAGAGCATCCATGCCACCCAGAATCATAGGCACACCGCCGTTGGGGACAGTATGATCGGTGAGTTGTGATGCCCCGAGTAAGCCTTCTGGGTGAAGAGGGTACATGAGTGCCTCCATGGTTGTGCCGTCGAAGACAATCATGTTCTGAATAGGCTGCTGGGTTTGTCCGAGAACGTTGATGACGTCCTGGGCAAGTTGACCACCGAGGATGGCGGCAACAGGAGAGATTTCGCTAACGAGGTTCTGAAGGAAGCTGCGCAAAAACTCTGGGCGGAGAGTTTCACTGGGAAGGCCGAGAGCCTTGTGCTTCTGAGTGGCGATCTGCGTGAACAGCTTAAGATCATCGCGATTGCTGGGGACTCGGCCGTTCTGGATCTGCATGAACTCCCAGAGAGCACGGAGGCAAGAAAGGGCGGGGGTGACACTCTTGAGTCGTCGCTTGGATTGGGTGTACTCGGCAGGAAGAACAGCAAGGTCGCTGGCGAGGAACCACGTAGAGTAGAGCTCGCGCTTGGTGACAGACTCAATTGTCTTGGGACCCTCCTTTCGAGTCTTGACATCAACGATAGTGCGAGTACGAGACTCTGGGCCGAGGGAAGTGGGCATGTTTCCGAGGTCACGCTGGATGACATAGTCGTGTTCGATAAGATCGCTGAAGATGAAACCGTAGAGGCCATGACAACCGGCAGCGTAGAAGGCCTTGCAGTTCAGGCGTGTGGCAGTGTTGATGATGTTGAAAGACTCAGGGTCGAGATCAGTGGCAATGACAATATCATAGGCAGCAAAGTAGCTTGGTCCCTTGGTCTTGACGCCTTCTGTATCGACGTGAACACGAACACGAGGGTTGAGCTTCTGTAGAGCAGCGCTGGCGACTTGAGCGCGGTTCTGTCCGATGACATCTTCACCATCAGGGATGAAGAATTGGGCGCCTCGATCTGCTTCGGTGACAGTAGCACTGTCTAGGAGAGTGAGAGAGCCGACACCAGCAAGGACAAGATTCTTTGCGATTTCATTGGCGAGGGCCTTGATGGTGATGAGAAGGATATTTGCGCTTTGGATCTTTGCCTGTGCGGCCATGCCCCAGAGGCGAATCTGGCGGTCGTACAGAGCGACCTCATCTGGCGCATGTTAGAAAAGATATGTTGAGATACGATTTGCGCGCGCAGAAACTTACCAGCGCTGACAGTGGTAGGAGGAGCGACGGGAAGACTGAAGCCATTCTGGCCGTTCGGCAAGCTCATGCCAGGTTGCATCATGAATGAAGGGTCAGCCAGGGGCATCTGCATGGCCATCATGGAGGGATCAGCCATGAGTGAGGGATCGGCCAACATGCTCAGCGCCTGAGAGTTCATTGGGTTGAGGAGATTCTCTGGTAGTTGGGGGATACCATTGCCGTTGCCGTTGACGTTGATACTAGCGTTAGCATCGATATGAGGAATGGCCTCTTGCGCTGAAGCATTCGGGAGTTGTTGTGCTTGGGGCTCAGCTTGAGGCTGCTGGCCTTGATCCTGGTTGGACTTGTCCATCGCGGATAAATTTGGGGTGAAGTCGGAGGATGGAGTAAATGAGATGTAGCCAAGCGAATAAAGTGCCGAGATTGGGGTCAATCGCAGCGCAAGGCTGAGAGGCCGAAGAGCGGTATCGCAGAGGGCTTGTTATGAATGAGACGAGGCGAAGACGCGTGATAGAAAAGGCCCAGCCTGCTGGGTGAGATTCAGCTTCTCCCGGTCAACAAGAGCACTTTTCATCTACGGCGCGAGCATCCACCAGAGAGAGGACCACGGGCGAGTATGTCCTGTCTTGTTTGCTTGTTTGCTTGATTGATTGATTAATTGATTGATTGCTAGAAAGAGGCCGAGGATGCCTATCACAACTTGAGTGGTCGAATGTTGGCTTTCACGTCGAGGAGGTTATAAACCTGGAAGTTAAGTTAGTGAGTGAGCTGGACTATGTAGGTAGCTCTACAATGATTGGCTGTATGATATTGTTAGCGGGATCGACCTGGGTACCTTACGTTCTGTACCTACTATAAGGTAGGTACTGTAGGTACTGTACCGCTCTGGGGAATTTCAAGGCTGCTGTTTGCTGCAAGCCCAAGTGATGGATAACCCAAGAATCAGGTAACGTCGAGATTTTAGAGATAGAGATGCCTGAATCTACAGTGAAGGACAAAGAGTATGCCTCTGTAAGTACCTACCTAGATATTCTGCAAGTGAAACAACCTTCGCTCATTTACTGCATTTTAGATGAATATTTGGAGTAGCTCGGAGCTGTTCGTTGAATCGAAACCACATCATTTCGTCCCGACAGGCGGGAACTAGATCGCAGGCACAAAAGGTCCCTGAATATCACGTGCAATCAATGAAACATCCCCCCGGTGCCTTGGGTACTACCGAATCGCCCCCCTCAACCAGCAAAGACTTACCGGACTTACTTGGTAGTGAGGAAGCAGAAGAAAATAAAATACAATAAACGATTTTGAAACGTAACACAGCAAAACTATACGGTTTTGAATATACCATGACCTTCCTTATAGAGAGATCGAGGCTAACTGGGTCAAGAAGTTGGTGTTGCATGGACATGACTTGCGTTTAGTCTACTTGATGCAAGCATATCACGTATGTACACCTCAGGCTGCAGGGGGATGATACGAGGTATCTAGGTATTTCCTCTTCTGTATCTTCTCAGACTGAAAGGAAGATGCCCGTCGCCAAAAAGACTTTGCAGTATTCACAGGTAAGTACTAAGGCAATATGGGGAAATATGCGACTTCTTGGGTGCATGCTTCACACACTCGGTACAATGAACAACCAAGAATGCACAAGGCAAGGTACGTACGTGCCTGAGCATCAGAGATTAATAAGGACATTCAAAGTTCACAAGTCGTCATTTGCTTTGAGGGTTTGAGTGGTTTGCCATTTGCCTTGATAGCTGAATACAGCATAATACTCGCACAATGTTACACATAATTGGTACGAGTTTCAGCCATGTTGCAACACCAGGCCAGGGTTTCTTGTTTCTCACTATAAACTGACTACAGTGCACATAAGAACCTGGCCTCTGCTCAAGCCCAGAGCCTCTGGACGAACGGATACAGTGCTGGGATTCAAAGCTGTGGCCTGCTATCCCTTGATGTGGCTTTTACCGCCTTAATCCCCATACCTTACCACCCATCATGGACGACTCAAAAGGTCCGTCGGCCTAGCCCAGCCCAAGCCCAGCCCAGCCATGGCTCTGTCACCTCTCACAATTTACAACAGATCTGTTCCTTTTCTCCCTTAGTAATTAGGGCTTTCCGTAAGGTATTTCACTCAATACTTGCTGCAGATATCTCACCGCTACCGCCAAGTTGAGCTATCAACGAATATCCGTCTCTACCGGCGCCTCTACTACCACGCCGTCTCTCCGCTCGCCCCCGCCAAAGAACGGCGACTTTTACTCAGAGTCACGGCTCATGTGTCGTGGTACGCCTGACCTTTGGCCGAAAGACAGCTTTGGCAGCAGCAGAAAAATTGCAAGGTAGAGAGAGCAGATACGGAAAAAGGCGCATAATACCTGTATTTCCTACCTGTGTCCAGGATGGGCATGAAATGACAGGTAGGGCGGCGGCTCAGCGAAACGCAGAGGCCAATGGTTGACTGACTTAAACCCCCCACGGCAGAGTCATTCGCACAGTATCCAATCCCTAGCCTGTTGTTCAACCATTGATTGTCGCCAGCGAGAAGACACCAAAATCAGGGCTGTGATTCGGGGGTTCTTCTCACTCAAATCACGACGAGACCAATGACCTTACTCCTGAAGAGCCAGGTGTACCGTGCGCCAATACTGCTTAACTGCCGTCCCCTTGGACGACAACGATTAACGACCACTCTTCAAATTATCATCATTGCTATTTCGGTCACATTTTATCTGGCAAAAAGACGGGACCATCAGCGGCCATCCCTCTAGTCTAGCCTCTTCGCTTCGCTTCAGTTCAACCCCACGTCATAACTCACATCCACATCCACATCCACATCCACATCCACAGTCACAGTCAGAGCCATATCCATAGCCATAACCGCCCACCGACTAGTGAACCCCCCCAGTCCCGCCGTTAATTCATACCTACATACAGCTACATACAAAATGTCTGGCCGGTCGGGTTCAAACTCCCACCGTCGCCATTCTCGAGAACCCCTCGACGACTTTCCACCGCTTCCCATACCGCCTCGACTGCCTTCTCTCAGAGCCCTCGCACACGCCCAGCGAGATCGTGACCGAGACAGCCCCTCGCCGACAGCCTCCAACCGCCCTCAGTCCCGGCACTGGTCAGCTGCTTCACGCCGCGCCGACCGCATCCGGAACCTGGAGAACAGAGCGCCGGGTCCCGGCTCCGGTTTTGACGACTTCGAGCGGCCCATGGACGACGGCTGGCCGACTTCTCGACGTACTGACCGCATGCGGGCTGCTGCCGCCACCACCGAGAACACCAGACCCTCCAATCTCGAAGACCTCGATCGACACCTCGAGGAAGCCAACTCGCACCTACGGGCCCTTCTCGATCTCCAGCACCACCCAAGCCTAACTCCTCCGCTCATGCCGCCCAACTTCTCTCCTTCACTCCGTCCCTCTGACCTCCCTGACTCGAATCGACGGCACAAGCGCCGGAAGCTGGATTCTGATCGTCTCGCGCCGGCCTTACGAGGCTTTCGTTATGGCAAGTATGGCCAGGTCGAGCAAGGAGACCTCAAGATGGAGATCGTCAGCTGTGATGGGGGCATGTTCTCTAATGAGTTATCATACGCCGCTGAGAATATCCTCAAAAACGACAACTCGGTGTATTGCACAAAGGGAAACAGATGCAACATAGTGTTGAGACATCAAGGGGGCACCGTTTTTACTCTCCAGGAGCTGGTCATAAAGGCGCCTGCATCGTCCAACTATTCACATCCGTATGTTGTCCCATGCATCGCGGCATGATCCGGACAACATGGCTAATTCTGCAACAGCGTGAGAGAGGGAATGGTCTTTGTGGCTATGAAGCAAGACGAAGTGCTCAACCGAACAGCCCAGTACCAAATTCAATACGCACAGCCAACGAATGAACCAACTCATGATGGGGACTCGAGAGTCCTTCAGCCCATCCCAACTGAAATAATATCAGTACAGCATCATGAGAATGGCACTACGACCACGAGGTCTCGGCCAGCATACCCCTACCGTACCAACGCCGATGATTACGAACCACGGACACCACAGATGCCTGAAGAGTTCGCCTCCAACCTGCCCGACTTTCAAGTCACTACTGAGTGCAGCGACGATGAAGACGACGACTTTGATGGCCCCCGTTTCCTACACCATCCGCCGAACCGCATCGGCTCACTCCCTTTCGAAACCCTCGACTCTGATTCCGATGATGGCGGTAACCCCTTTGATCCCGAATACCTCGACGACCACCATCCCTCCCACTGGCGCCTCTACAGTAGTGCTGCCAATACTAGCGGCCCAGGATTTGATCCTCCGTCTTCGCGGCGCCGCGAGAGCGAGAGAGAAAGAGAAAGAGAGCGGAATCGTGACCGGGACCGGGACCACAATTACCATCGCTCCAACCGATCTTTCTCCCTAACAGAAGCTTGGGAAGCTCACGCCTCTGCTACGCAAGACGCCGTTCGAGCAGTTGGCGGTGGCCAACTGCTCTCTCCACATGCCCGTTTCAACATAGAGAAGAAGAAGAGCAAATGCACAATTCGCTTCGACCCCCCGATATCAGGTCGATTTATACTACTCAAGATGTGGAGCTCTCACCACGACCCCACGAGCAATATTGATATACAGTCTGTCTTGGCACGAGGTTTCGCAGGACCTCGCTACTTTCCTTCGGTTGAGTTGCGCTGAGATGGTTTGTAAGATATGCATAGATGGAGATGCAATATATCCAGGTCTTTGGCTTGAGTTTTAAGGAATTATGGCAATATACCCGTTAGAGCTGATCATTATGTGCTGAGAGCTTTTTGCTTGTTCGGCCTATCTAAGCATCTCGCACTGAGTCGCATCTACATGTTCTACATAGCACTCTACAGACTGATGTTGAGCTTACCATACCTACGTGTCCTTTCACACGTGATTAAAACTGCCTGCCATAAGGTAGCAGGTGCTCGATCTGGTATATTAGTGGTACTTACCAAGGCACCTTAATTGGCTGCCTTCAAAAGGCGTTTGTTGCTTGCCTAGGTATAAGGTGAAGTTTCTCCTCGTATGCCTTCCATCATCGCGATCACCTCCAATGCCCCAAACCTAAGCTTTGCAGGCAGGTTCTCTAGGGAAGTGGTCGAAGACAGCAAGATATCTCAACTCCAAAAGAATAGAAACCCCCTGCCTGAGGCGGATTTCTTGCTTCGCCGGGAGAAATAAAGGCCACAGGCATCCAATTCGAGAAACTTCGGAACCCCGTAACAGCAGCCACCTACCTTATGCAGATAGGTATTAATGCAACAACCAGAATGTTGAGGAGAACTCGGTCTTGGGTCGTGCCTCCCTTCCATTCAATAAGGCATGCGATGGTAAGGTATCCCAGGAAGGTAGATATCTCGGTTAGGTACTGAGGAAGTTGCAGATAACAATCCAGGAGGGGAGTGTCAACTTCCACTCTGCCCCCCCGTTGAAGTCATCTGTAACTGCCTCCATCTACCTCCTATTCTTATCAGACGAAGGAAGGTGCTCAGGCATCGAAGGATGGTTAAAACCACATTTACTCGACCCTCTGAGCCTTTCTTCTTCTCATCATCATCGTCGTCGTCGTCGTCGTCGTCGTCGTCGTCGTCATCCCCCTTTCTTGGCCCCCAAGACATTCATCAAGATCTGCCATTATCCGACATCACTACACTTTTTCTGTTCTTTGTAAAGATGAATCAGCCCAAACGTGCTGGTCGCGCAGGCGGCATCATCCTTCTGGCCTTCCTATCCCTCTTCGCCCTTACTAATTTCCTTACACTTATCCTATCCATGGTCGCTGCTGGCCAATTCTGGCCCTTGCTACACGAGGGTCCCAAGACCGTAATCAAGATCCCCTTTCCAACTGATTCCGATGGCCCGTGGCCTCCGTCTTTTCCTGATTTCCTACGTCAGCTTCAACCTGTCACTGTCTCTGAGCCTTTCAACCTCGCGGGTAATTCAGCACGACCATACGTGCTCCTCGCTGCTCTCGCTGGTATCACATGGGTCATTACCTCCATCGCCATCCTTCTCCTCTTCACCAAGATTCGGTCCTTCAATCACCGCGTTGCTCGCTACGTTTTCCGGGTTATCGGCACGGCAACCTCCGTATTCTTGGTCATCTTCTACCTCACCTACGCCCATGCTGTCACATTTATCGCACCCTTCAGGAATAATGACTGGCCCATGGGCAGGGGAGGAGCGATTATGGCACATTTTAACCTGTAAGTGTGATGACGGCAGTGTAGGGGCCTGCAATTACTGACCATATCCCCAGGCTGCTCGGCATCTTCATCACTTTGCTGGCTGCGGCCCTGGACACACCAAAGGACTGGGATGCATCTACTGGCCCCAACAGTGGCCGAACTAGCCAGGCATAATTGTCAACCATTGAACAACTCAGAGGAAAAACTGGTGATGGTTGTGTGCATCTTTTGAGGTCATGAGTTTGGTTTGCTGTTATCATTATTATAGATCGGTTGGACGTATGGTCAATGCAGGCTGCAAGTATCTTTATACCAGTAGATGGTAGAGAGTTTATTTGAGTATACTTTTCTTGCCCTCTCAGTATGATGGTTCTTGTGACCATGGAGCCGTGAAGTCTTTTAAGTCAGTAGACAGGCCTCAGGGAGCAGGAAAACTTCAGATATATCAAAAATAGTAAAGTATTCTAGAGGCCAGCCAAGTCTCACCTCAATTTACCCAAGTCTTTTTTATCATGGGATCAAAATTTGATATTTAAAGTGTATCCTAAACTTATACTAAGTTACCAAAGTCTTTTTGTTGTCTAGGATCTATTAGACTTTGAAGAAATATATTACTATATATTAACTAGAAGGCCCCAAGTTTTCTTCCACCCTAGGCAATGAAAGTTCCAAGTGAGTAAGTCCATTATGATGTTGGAGGTTGAGACTTTGTAGGCACAAGTTCAAAGAACCAATTCTAGGTCGTTGCGTGAGTACCTAGTTTGGATCGGCTACTAGGTAAGTTCTATAGCATGTCTGCCAGTCTGCAAACCTAAGCAAGGCAGCTGAATTAAGAGATTGGTGTTTGTTCCCGCAAACAAAGACACTGACCAAGATGGTAAAACCGCACGAGTAGGCCATTTAGGCTATTGAAGCTGTTCTAGCAAGGTCGGTAGGTGGGATTGTGACGATAGGTAGCCTGTCTGTATAAACGACACGCGGGGCTCTCAGTTGTCAAAATAATCCAGCTGAAAGAGCTGGAATTTGTGTGGTAGATAGTCGCCAATACCGTTCATCCTGAAGCGGCCGAGACATCAGGCAGTCTAGATAGATCCTGTTTACTCCCTAGGCCTAGACTGTGTCTTCAAACTCCACAACTTTGAGAAGCTGGGGAGGCAACTTGACGCCATAGTTTATCGTCCATGTCGCCCTGCCTACTGTACCTACTGCCAGGTGGGATTGCTACCACTGTCTGGGCAAGCAAACATGGCATCTTTCGAATAGTGCTATAAAAGAATGTCCAGTACAACAATCTGGGAGCATACGTTATGTGTATCCAAGTTTCCACTATAGTGAAAGTGACACACCACGGTCATCATCAATGGTCTTGGAAAATCGAAGGGAGATCTCTTCCGGGGTTTCTTGATCTTGTGCAGCCACAAGGCGTTATAGATCGTGGCAATCGAGTTCACCAACGTGCCGGCGCGAAAGTCTGTTCCTGTTCTAGGATGGATTTAAGGAACCAGACGGACAAAGGAACGGCCTGGACTCGCCAAGAAGTGGTCTGAGTTTGACCAGGCTTGTGGGCTTGTGGGCGAAAATGCGTGGAAAAGCTTGAGATGGCCCTACGAACCTAGATTAAGGTAGAAACTTTGCTTTTGCATTTCTGCAGGTTCCCGTCCCGCCCGCGTAGGACAGCCTAGAACGACAGGCCAGACAGTGGAGGAGGCCGAGACAAGGCAAGGCAAGGCAAAGACAAAGACAGAGACAAAGGCGTGTGGGGTTGGAGCCGTTCGGGAAGGGCTCCTTTATGCAGTAGTGCTATGCAGGTGATAGTGATACTGCATGATTTATATGGGTAAGGTTGGTTGCATTGATCCTCCAGTGCCTTCCTTATCTTGTGACCATGATTGATTATAATGGACTCGACTCGATAACGAGGGATTTCCACACAAGGGCAATATTGAGTCAAGATCCCCCGATCAACCATTGTCATGAATATGTCATTCATGACTCTGCTAACAATGGAACGTAATACAACATGTCCAACCTCCAGCTACCTACGTCAAGTCAAGCCGACAATAATGATAAAGTGCCATTAGAGACAGTGGCGTGGCTCTGCATTCCACAGCATTCAGGGATCAACGCTACGGCGTTACCAAGCTCGGCTGGCTTGCTCGCCAACTGTTGGTAGTGAGACACTACCAGACGACATTTTGCAGTGTTTTTTTCCGGAAAGGGTTTCAAAGACAATTGGAACGTCTTTCTCAGAAATGCAGATACGGTCATATTTTATAGATGGACCTGATGGTCTTTTGGAGCTGTGTCATTCTGGGGCTGCAGGATTACCCCATTGGTACCAGTTTGTTGGCCACTAAAGGACCCCTCAAATACCTCGACCACTCAATTCTCTCGAAACAAATCCACCGTCAGAAGCATATCCCAAGTTGCCCAACCATACCCGTCCGTCTAACTAACTATCCGCAGAGTGGAGGAGGTGTATGGTACCTACTGTAGGGTCTGGTTTCTTAGGTGTCACTGCATAGTCGGCTCCTCGTCAGCCGAACCCGGCCACGCGCAGCAAACTGTGGTGTCAAGGTTGATATCTATGGCCTCCTCGCCCGCCATAAACCACCGCCAACTCTCTTCTTGACTGCTCTCCCTCGACACAATCGGTTTGAAGCACCTCAGCTATTATCCACCCAATATATATCAATACTATCGCCGCTACTAGTGTTCTTCTAGTGCTTGTCAAACTGGGTTCCTTTCTCTGGACCCCTGTTCCGTCAAATCTCCCAAACCCCTTGGAACCGAAACATTAGGCGATTATGCAGCCTCTGGATCCCCAGGGGCTCGTTGAGGATCGAGCTGCCGAGGAGGAGCATGGACAGTTTCCCATTGAATATCATTCGCGTCTAACGGGGCCGAGCTCCCAAGCGTCGTATGGCTCCAGTGTTCGCGCCTCGACCGCCTGGAGGCGAGCTGCTGTGACAAACAAACCCAGAAAGAACAATCTATCAGAAACCACCTCCCTCCGCCTTTCCCCCGCGGCTCTCCAGACACCCAGCGCTGCTCAGTCGACTCCCCGTTCAACTCCTCCTCTGGCTCCTCTCTCAGTGACACCTCCTACGACAGCCCATCACCCTCCCAGCTCCTCTGTTCGAACCCGCGATTCCAGTCTTCATGTAGAACCTACTTCTCCTAAACTTCAGTCACCTCTGCGCCACTCTATCAACTTGGGCGACCACAACTTGGACATTGAATCGCAGCTCTACAAGATCTCCAGCGACCGGCCTAGACCGCTTTCTGTCGACATGTCGTTCACCGGCGACAAGAGGCCTGCTGCCTCCAAAACTCGGCCGATTCTGCCTGCTGTTGTAGAGGAAACTCCCCGAAACGGCTTCTCAACTTGGTTCTCCCGATCTAATGCACCTTCACCCTTATCCACAACCGCCCCAGAACCTCAACCACGCAGTACATCATCGGCCAAGCCATCCACACCAACTTCTTCTCGTTTCAACTTTTTCGGCTCCCTTACTTCTTCACCTACTGCATGTCCCTCGGAGGAACAAAATGAGGCCCTCATGAATCTCGACATCGAAAAGGGTCTATTCCCCAACGGCCTTCCTGTCGAAGGCACAGCTTTCTCGCCATCCGCTTTCAAAAACCTGCAGATGAACGCCACTGGTCTGCTGAGCAAGTTCCAGGCTGCTTATGAGCAACGCACAACAGAATTCAGGGAGCTCCAGGCTGAGCGTGATATCCAAATTTTCCACAAGAGTGAGTCTGAAACCAGGATCCAACAGCTCGAGAAGCAACTCGAGGAACAGGCTACCCTCATGGCAGAGCGAGATGCTATGATCGAGTACTTGCTCAACCGCTTGGCAAATGAAAAGGACCGCGCAGATGAGGCGACTAATGGCGAGAAAGAGAACATGACCTCAGCAGCTTCGATCGTATCAGAAGATCTGAGCGTCGATGAGGATCGACTAAAACGCTGGCGAAAGAGTACTTCGACCTCATCTGATGATGAGAGCGTAGATGAGGCCAGTGTCTTCTCGCGATCCCGCAGCCCAACAATATGTACCAACATATCTGAGATCAACCCTGTTGTTCATCCTAAGCCCGTTACACTGGAGCCTCCTCGTGCCGCTGGTAGTGCTGCCGCAAGAAACACCAACAACGCTCAAATGGGCGCGTTTCAAAAACTCATCCGGGGCATATCGAGCGACAAGCCTAAGCCTGCGCCCGCGACTTGCCTCAACTGCCAAGGGCAAACCGCCAGTATGGCTTGGGATACTGTCAGTCTTCTCAAGGACGAGAACAAGGGGCTGAAGGTCAGAGTGGAAGAATTAGAAACAGCGGTGGAGGGCGCCCTCGATGCTGTCAATGGTCTCGGCTTATGAGACAGTCTTGAGCTGCGACCCGAACCATGATGACCTAACCCGAGACCCTCGATGGGTGCTCGGCAGCTGCATTATCACATCGGGAAAACGGCGTTATGGTTACAAGGTACCGTCTTCTGTGGCCTCGGATGGCCGTTGTTTATTCTTTTATTGGAGTTGTGGGCTATAGCCGAAATGGACATACGGTGGCGTTTTCTGGGCATTTGATACCATTCTGCATAGGGTCTGAAGACCAATTTTACCTTCGTTAGCATAGAGACAGGATAGTCTTGGGGGATACCTTTTTTATCTTGGCTTGAACTACCAAATTGAATCAATTTGATATCTTGATCAATCATTTTCTGAGCGTGGTCCTTGAACCGGGTCTACCTGTCTTGAAAGTCGGCTCGTGGCATATATATTCACAGATTGGTCAAGACCCGAGATGTTCATATCTTCTCAAGTTCATTCTGCTTCGTTCATTGTGACACAAAGCACACCTAAGCTTTGCAAGTGACTGAGCAATCGACCAAGCAATCGACCCAATAATTGGGAGGGTGAGCATATACACTAGTGGTCTTCATACCATTTGCACTGACAATCATTGCAGTTTGGCAAAAGAAAAGAAAGCCCTGGCAAACATGTGTCACCAACAAGGCATGTTGCCTATCCGGTGAAAAGGTTCTTGATGCCTTTGATGTATTGGCTTTCCAGTTGATTCCAATACCACAGCAAGATCATGATAAAGTCATAAAGGCCAGTCCTTCCGCTTCTTGTTTTGATATTCTTTTGATTGATGGTTCCATAATCTGATCAAACACCGTCCTCGCCGCGGGAGGTATATGTACAAAACTTCTCACCTCCGGATAGTTGCATTCCAACTGAAACCGCTCCCTCAATCGTCGTATCCATGCACTCTAGTGGTGCTCTTCTCCATGCGCCTCTCCGTGGTGGTGCTCGTCCTCGAGGAAGAAGTATTCGTATCCGCAGTAAGCGGTGAAAGCGACTGTCGCGATACCGAGACCGGGGAAACCGCCCTTGAGACGGTTCCAGCGGCTATAGGGACCCTGGTATCGCCAGGCCTCGCTGCAGAGGAGAATCAGTACATTGGCTCTATTTTGTTCAGGCGTGTCAGCAAGGGATTACGGACTTTCGCTCCCAGGGATCGTATCGAGGCTGGCCGGTTGATGCTTGGAACGCCCGCATGTTGAAGCCGGTGATGTTGGGCTTGGGACCGCCCGCGGCGGCTCGTAGCACTCTACATGGCGAATATATTAGCAAACCGAGTCCATTCTCAGCAATTGGTTGCGCCAATTGAGATAATAGCAGCTGTGTGAGTGTGCGCCGTACCTCGTGGCAAGCATCGTGGGCTGAAGGAGAGATTCTGATGATGGTTGGATCTGACGACAAATGAAATGGGCGAATGGAGAGCGAGCCAATTCGACCTTAGTGATTGATGTTCCCCCCGTCACTGAGGTATAGGTTAGGTAGGTTAAACTGGAGTGGGCTAGAACGTACATAGACTAGAGTACGGATCGGATCAAAGTTGACTGGTTCCTCCGATATGACGCACGGACCAATTGATTCACCCGCCCTCCTCACCTCTGCCCTCCAGAGTTTAGAGGACGTATTCTATGCCATCGATTGACTTATTCAGACTTTACACCTTCTAAGGGACATTCGACGCTTTTTATAGAATCTCAGAAAGGAAGAGGCCGACCCCGAGTAACTAGCGAAGCTTTTTATCACCTTCGACGAGGAACCCAGTCGGCGCATATCTTTATCTCTATCATCACTCCTCTCCACCATTCGAACCGAAATCACATATACCACCGACAGCATTGGACGACATCTATCGCTATCGCAGCCACTCGAGAAGATCAGGGAAATACTTTGTAATCTTGGCAATACTCTCACGTTGTCTCAATGACCAACGGTCGTGGTAGTCGAGGTAACACGTATCACTTCAAATCGTCGCGTTAGAAACCATTCGGGCGTTAGAAGCCATCCTTGGGCGATCCAGCGACTGAGAGTTCTATCTCGAATTCAGAACCTTTAGGTTCTGGCACACAATCAAACCAAGCACGGAGGACTACCGCCGAGCACCACCCGCACTCATCGCATTTGCATCCAGGAGCCAGACATTGGCAACCCCTCCAACGCTTCCGAGGCACTGGTACCAGACAGCCCTTCAACAGGAACAAACACTTCCCTGGAAAGAACCACATGCCGCCACCGCAGCTTAGGGGTTTTGGCGGGGGGCCTGCTGTGGCAGCACCATACCACCAGGGTGGCTTCCCCTCCCATGCCCAACAACAGGGTGGACATTTAGGCGGGAACCAGTACCTGAATGCCAACACACAACTGGGACCCTTCTCTGCTGCCAATAGCAATGCTTTTACGACAGCCGGCCTCAATGGCCAGGGGTTCGCGGATACGGGGTTTGGTAGTCAAAGTGCAAGAATGGGTTTCCATGGCCTTGCAGCCGGTCTACAACAACCACAACACGGGCAGGTTCACCAGAACATGTTGATGGAACACCCAGGAATCAGGACACATCCCAACAAGGGCAGGATACGGGAAGTATGGAATCACAATTTGCACGAAGAAATGGCAGTATTGCGAGACTTGGTGGACAAGTATCCTTACATTGCGATGGTAAGGCTCGAGAAACGAGCATCGTTTTTGAAGATGTGCTAATTTATGGGTGTGAAAAGGATACCGAATTTCCAGGTGTCGTTTCAAGGCCCATGGGAGGATTCAGAGGGAAGAGCGATTATCACTATCAATGCCTACGAACCAACGTCGATATGCTGAGGGTCATTCAAATAGGGCTCACCTTCTTTAACGAAGACGGCGAGACCCCCCCTCCACGGCCCACAAGCGAACTGAAGCTTGGCACAGCCGCTCAAAGAGCAGCGAATAATGCTCCTTTCCCCTGTTCGTGGCAGTTCAACTTTAAGTTCTCATTGAAGGACGACATGTACAACGAGAAATCGATCGAGTCACTTCAGCAAGCCGGGATCGACTTCAATGCTCTCGAACGTGATGGTATTGATCCCCACGAGTTTGCCTCCCTTCTGATCCCTTCAGGTCTTGTCTGCTTCGACAACGTCAAGTGGATATCATTCCATGGCGGTTACGATTTCGGCTACCTGACAAAGCTGCTTATCTGCTTACCATTGCCCAACGACGAAGTCGACTTTGACCACAAGATGAAGCTCTATTTCCCCACGACGTACGATGTGAAGCACCTCATGAAGCACGCCATCAGGTTACACAACTCCGGCCTTCTTACACCGAGCGATCCCAGTAGTACTGAGATCCTGCAAAAGTTTGAACATAAATCAGGACTTGAGAACATTGCCGAAACCCTCAAGATTAAGCGTGTTGGCTCTGCCCACCAAGCAGGCTCTGATTCGTTACTCACCGGAAAGGTCTTCTTCTCTATGCGCGATAAGATATTTGCCGGTGATATCCCCGATGAGCATGTTGGCAAGGTCTGGGGCCTGGGTTTCCCTGACTCAAATGCCAGCCTTGTCATGTCAATGATGAACCAGCAAAGCGGAAACGATGGGCAAACAAATGGCAACGGACCTAGCACTCCTAACACGACCAATGCTGCGTTAGCCACCACCCCAGGACCACAAGGGCAGAACGGCATCATCAACACTGGGCCTATGACTCCCGGTGGAGGAGGTGGTGTGTTTGGCAACTTCGCTTTCGGCGGAAACCGATAAGAGGCTCACTCCCAAGGGCTGTTAGCCCACTGGTGAGGGCTATGGACTTGCCGATAGTATTAATGTTTTCTATGCCTTGCATTTTACTCTTTACCATCAACCTATTCCTCTTTCGTCACGAACGTTCATTATGCCAAAAGCATAGTTATCGGCTTCTCCACATGAAATGGGTTTGTCCAGTGAGATAGCATGCCTCTTTGCTTCCCGCTTCAATGCATTCTGCCTCGGTTTACGATTTTGATATAATGACTTTCGGAAGTTTCAGGAATTCAATGGGGAAAAAAGGACCGGGATGGACGGTTGGGAGGGGATCATACGTGCCAGTTGGTGTCGGCGCCGCTGTTGTATACTGTATTGTATGGTTAACTAGGAGTTGGCACCTTCGAATTTGAGCTTCACAAAGTTGTTTAATTTGTCCAATCTAAGTTGTGCTATGGCATGATGCCCGTCAAAAATGAATGGCAGCGCTATGTCTAAGCCCCTGGCTCGCAGTGACTTTGTATTGTACAATATGAAGAGAACCGGAACACCTGTTCATGTAGTAAACGCCAATCTCGAGCCGGGAATTTCTTTTACGCATGGTGGGTCCCCAGCGATGAACTGTTTATGTGATATAAACCTTCTTCAGTGACTCAACTGGGAAGATATCGCCTGTCCGGAGGTCCTTAACCTGATCGGAAGGCAGATTATTCTTCCTCGCCTGTATTTCAAGGCGATCCCTCCCATAGACGCTACCATTAGGCAATAGCATGAGATCGTGCTCTACATGACTCTGAGTGTGGTGAGCGTACGGTACATTCCGGGCAAGCTCGTTGAGTTCAGTGGAACAAATGGGACAAACGCCGTGGCCGAGACTCGAGGCTGCTGCTACGATATCGGATGTGCTTTGGGCAGATGGGCTATCTGATGAGTGCATTGGGTCCGTGTGGCATGCAGGTGTTTTTAGGGCCGATAGGCCAGAAGAAAGTGCGACGTGAAGGAGCGGGACCGCAGGAAGAGCAAGGAGTTGATTGTGGGTTGTTGCGAAGAGGTCGGCAAGGTCAGCCCAGCGGGAGGGCTTATACAAATCTCCATAGGGTGCGGCAGCGGATGCACCACCAGGAGGAAATGCAAGCAGACCACAGACCTGCTGTACTTCACGGGGAAATGTGGCCCGGTAAGGAATGAGATGTTTCTTTGCGTGAGCAATGGCTTCAGTGAGCTTGGCCGAGGATTGCGAGCGTACCAGCTCAATATATTGTTGAAAGCGAAGCATGAACTCGAGCTTACTCTGCGAATAATTAGAATTTGGATATCGAGAAGACTTTTTGGACTAGACGACGTACCTCCATCTTCCTCAACTCCTTCTTGTTATCGTTGCACCAAGCCAGAGCCTCAGCCACGCTCTGGTTCAGAAGAGAATCCCTGATACGGCTTGCAGCAACGAAGGTGTCGATATCAACGAGATCGGAGATACCGCGCTGCTCGGCCAACTCCTTTGCAGTATCGTTGTAGCCATGACGAAGCAGGTAGTCCGCTAAAAGGCGATCGAGCCTCTTCCTACTCCATTGCTCGTATTTGACGTCCTCCACTGTATCCATCTTGTATAGTTCGTCGAGATGTGAGATGCGGGCAGCTGTTTGTGCATGCAGACGAGCCTCCTCGGCGGCGCTCGCTTGGAGTTTGCGCTTCAAGCCTCGCATGCGGGACACCATTGCGTCGAGGTTACGAAGGACATCTTGCTGTGATGCGCGGCCGGAGACGGCAGCGGTGGCTGAATCTTTGAGTAATGTCTTTATGGCGGTTGTGTCTTTCTCGATCGTGAAATGGGCCGTGCGGAAGTTCTTTCGGAGGAGTTCGGAGGGGAGGCGAAGCAAAGGTTGGTCCTGATGTCGACTATCAGTTATGATGGAGAGGCGGTGATGGGAAGCTTGGTTGAGTCGGACTTACAAGCAACAGATGCTCGTTATGTTTGATCTGGGAACTTTCGTGATCGCCCATTATGAAAGCTTGCTTGTGCAATGGACAGAGCGATTGCTCAGATAGTAGACAATCGCATGTAGGGCCCGTAGAAGGCGGAAGGCTTATTAAGCTCCGATGATTGTGATTGATAAGTCGTTATCGTGAGGTGAAGTCAAAGTGAAGTGGGTTGTGCCGTGAGGTGGGTGCTCCAAGGGAAGCTAGGTAGGTACGTACTTCCTCAGGTGCAATCCATGGTGCATCATGCAGTCCCCCACTCCCCGTCCCGCCTTCGGAACATGGGCATGTGGGGCCCCGTCTTGGGAGTGATTCCCGCTGTAAGCGAAGAGGGAGAGAGAGCATCAAGGATAGAATTAAAAGAGAATTTAGCCATATCTCTACGCAGATATTTGCGTTCCTGCCCGAGTATGGGTAGGTTCCCATTCAAATTTTTCCGGTTACTCCATAAAGACCACAATAATCGGAGGAAGTGCTCCATACAAGGCTGGCGTATCAACCTCCACCTTGTGTGTTCACCATCAACCTGCATCTGGTATGACAAGATGCCTTTTATGCCGCGAACTATCAGTGGTCTGTTCAGCACAAGATCGGCTGGCTGCATGAAGCAGATACATAGATCATGGTGAAGAAACACGGTATCGAACCTGATATCTCACAGTTGAGAGGTCTGGGGATCGTATTGGATATGCACCGCAGACTTGACTCCAATACTCGAGCGCCTCTTCTGTGCAACCTGAACTATCCTTGCTCAAAGGCAAATGAGTGAGTGTATTATTGGGATCAAATAGTCAATACCAGTATTGTTGTGAGTGAGGTGACTCCCGACTCTCAATACTATGTAAATGTGTTGATACAGTTCGGGTTTTGTACCACAGCATATTGCACAGTGAGCTGAACCTGTTGAGGTCCTAGGGTCCCTCAGTTGGAACCAGCTCCTGTGTCAGACGAGTCCAGGTTGGATCATCTGTCGCAGATATCTTAGGACGCAACCTGTTTCACCTCTCGGCGTCAAGTGATGTACGTGGGATGGGATCAGGTGATTACATGCCGGCTCCTCATGTTCTAGTGGTGTGGTGTAATTGTGTGGGATTGTTTGTTATCCCTGAGGGTTCCCTAATTGGCCTGTGCTGTGTAATGATTCTCCGCATTTGGAGAGCTATTGCAAGCTGACAATGAGAGGGACAATCAAGTCAAGACAATAGAAGATCAGGCTTATTATCATTGTAGATTGTAGGTACCTAGTGTTGAGATGTAAGATGTTCTTGGCTTAATCTTCCTAACAAGCAAGGTACTACCTATTTTACCTTGTATAAGGCAAGAGGTATGATCCTATTTATAGGCAAGCAACCAAGAATAGGTAGGTAAGGTAGGTAGGATTTAGGTATGAACTCATCTCATATCATACAGTTACTCACCTAGGTGCAATAGATACAACTAAATAACAACTAACTCCCTACCTTAGCACTTTCCACATTCATAACACCTTCGCCCTTTCCAGGTTCCTTGTCTGCCTGTTTCCCCCCCATCTCAGAGCTTATGTGGCCCACCTGACCATCCTATTGGCCGCCCTCTCCCATCTCGGCCACTTATTTCGGCCTCAGGCAATCATCTTCCCCCCCTCTCACTCGCGTCGACTTATTTATCTTACCAGCCTCACCCACTTGCACGTGTTCACCCTCTTCCTCCGCCGCGTGACCCGACTCGCTCACTCCCAGCGTCAGTTCCCAGCTGCTGCGTGTCCAGCCAAAGAAGCGCCCATTTTCGTCCGGGAGAGGACTCGTTCTTCCCCTTTAGTAACATAAAGATCCTCGCGTCTTTATCTGGATCCGAACGCGTATCAGAGACCCAGGATTTATTCCTCCTCCTTTTTTCAATTTAAATTCGTTTGCTGCGTATTGGTCCTGGTTCCATTCATTTACATACAGACGCGAAGTTGCCGACTTATCAACTGGGACTCGCGCGATATCACGAGGTAGATCCCACCAAGGCAAACACGTGAGACGAGAAAACTCGTGATCTCGCACGATCACGCCTCGAAGCACATGATCTGGGAGGTATGTCGCTTTCATGCATCTCATTCACTTCACGATACATTTGATTTAATGATCTGCACGACGACGCAACAATGCAACTCGAGCCTCTGCACTCAGAAATGGGCTTTTGCAAAGTATTTGCGCTCATGGAATGAGGATTGACGATGCAACGCAACGAAATGAAATGAATGAATGCATGCATGCATCTTGCCAAGTGGCAGCATCTTCACTGTTTGCTTGCTTGAATCATCAACACAAATCATCCCACCATAGTTCACAGTCACAACTGTACGTCGACTGCCATCATGAGCATCGCATAAATGTACTCTTGTGCCTGCCTGCGCGTCCCAGCCAGCATCTTCCTTTGCTCGCTGTTTTCATCCCTCATAAAAAGAGCGACTGAATCAGCACAGGCGCATCGCATCATGTCTTTCTCTCACGCTCAGTCATCGCGACTCTCACATTCACTTCTCAAGCGAGCCACAACCTACAATGCTTTCTCTTCTGCCCATGCTTCATACAAAGATTCAGGCCCTCTTCGACGACAAGACTAGCACATCATGGGCACGTGTTACAGTTGACGCTGTCACTCAACCAACAGATGCTCGCTCAACCTCTTCTCCGTCACTCGAGGCCGGATCCCCTTGCTCTTCCTCTCTCTCACACTTCATCTACCCATAGCTTAATTCTGCAGCGAGTTTATTCTAACTGCCCTTCCCTATCCAGATCTTTGATTGATTGTCAACGTCTCTCATCTGTGGCCTCGACATCATCAAGCTTTGCACTCAGCCTCTTTAATCTTGGCGAGCGCTGTTGATCGAACAAGCCCGTACCGTCTATCAAAAAAAACCACTTGTTTTTTTCTTTCGATAATTCTCTCGCGACTGAACCATGGCTGAAGTTCTTGCCGAACAGCCTGACCTCTCCAGCCTGACCGGCTCCCCTGGTCAGAAGCGGAAGCGCGAATCCGGCAGTCCT
Organism: Fusarium verticillioides 7600; assembly: GCF_000149555.1. NCBI lineage: Eukaryota > Fungi > Ascomycota > Sordariomycetes > Hypocreales > Nectriaceae > Fusarium > Fusarium verticillioides. The sequence continues at coordinate 1,209,066 of NC_031681.1, read as the reverse complement.
GATCTCGCCAGGAATAAACGCCCTGCCCCAGCTGCCCACATGTCTGCCGACCCCGCCTCCTTCATCGACAGTGCCATGGAGAGCCAGGCCGTCAACGCCAATGGCGTCAACGTCGCCGACTTCAACGCTCTGCAGCAGGCCGCCCAAGCAGACCACGATCACCCCGAAGCTCCGGATCCTACCAGTGCTACCAGCACCGCACAGGCTGCCTTGGGCATGTACCCAACCCTGCATGTTCCACCCTCAACAGAAGAGCAATTTGCAGCCCAGGCAGCCACTGATCCCGAGCATGGCCATGATCCAACTTTCAACCCCGATGTGACACCCACAGTTGACAGTATCATGGAGCCCCCTCAAGTCGCCCCTCCTCAGCATCAACATACACCACCTAATGGTGTTCCGCACCAGCCACCGCGATACAATCCCGCAGCCCCCAACCCCAAACCAACAGTCGGATCAGAAGAGTGGCACAAGATGCGAAAGGATAATCACAAAGAAGGTATGGATATCTCATATGCCGAATTGTCTTCAAATATACTAATCAAAACCAGTGGAGCGTCGCCGTCGGGAAACCATCAATGAAGGTATCAACGAGCTAGCTAAGATCGTCCCTGGTTGTGAGAAGAACAAAGGTTCCATTCTGCAACGGGCGGTCAGCTTCATTTCCCAGCTTAAAGAGAACGAGCAACAAAACATTGAGAAGTGGACTCTCGAGAAGCTGCTTACAGAGCAAGCTATAACCGAGTTGAGTGCTTCCAACGACAAACTTAAGCAGGAATGTGAGCGTCTGTACCGCGAGCTCGAGACTTGGAAGCGAGTGGCACAAAATGCAGGCCTCGAGCCTCCACAGCCCAACAAAGAGGAGAGCACAACTGCCAATGCATCGAGCTAGAAGCACGAAGCACCGTTAGCAATATCCCTGACTTCGGACTTGCCTTCTTCATAACGTATACCCCTGGCTCATCCCGTCTAGCGAATGTTCCCTTGGTGAATATTTGTCATTCAGCTCGGTTGTGTTTTTGCATGTTATTTTGTTTTTGTTTGTTGATTGCGGGATTCTGGAGCGACAATCCCACAACCAGGAGAGAGCAGAGTATCAAGAGTTTCCTTCTTGGTGCATATGAGTATACTCCTGGCGTGATTATGTTGTCTCCGATTCGATTTGATTTGATTCGATTTGGTCATTGGTTTTGACGGTTTCAAGTAGCTTGGCGTTGGTGGATGGATTCACTCACCGGTCCAGCAGAAGGTTGAGGTAACGGATCTGCTTCACGGTGCGATACGGTACAGTAGCTTGAGTGTTGAACCGAGTTGATAGAACTTTTCTTCATATAATATGTCTGCTCATGCATATTCTCTTATTCATGATCTTTACGAGTGCTGTATTAGAAAATAACCTGGTGCACTTGACCGTGACAAATTCTGCCCTTCGCTCAAAGCTTGGCCATGGCTGTTATTCATTATGTTGCTGGGGAGCAAGGAATGGCCAAATGTTATTCTGGCTGCGTTAAAACGCTAGATCAGGTCTTATTCAACTGAGAAATACATAGGGAAATGGTCCCCCTAGGCCCTCCACCACCTCTCCTTACATCAAGATGTGCAGCAGTTTTTCATGAGCAGAACCTCCTCACTGCCTTGTTCAACCATTCTTCACTCCGAGCTGAAATTAACAGGAACCGACCTAACAGACCCTATGTATCCATGAAGTAAGCTGCAAGCTGGAACTTGAAGTATGAATATGTAAGATTCCTTCGTCCAATATCTATTCCATGTTTGCTTATGGATATGAGAAGCTCTCATTTCGCATTCCCCTGTTTCATAACCCTATTTCCTTGGACTCGAGATATCGTCCGCATGTGGACATGATGAATGAACCACTGCTGGTAAACGAGTTCGCCGCCGTTAATCGTGATTGCGTTTCTGGTCGTCAACACAAGAATTTCGTAGCAGTTATCCCAACACCCATGAGCCATCATCGTCTACTCACAGCTCAGCAGTAATTAACAATCCGGGGCATGCCAATGTCCACGTTGAGCCAGAATGCACACCATAAAAATGCCAATCAGGGACCAACATGCCCGCGGGAAACAAAACTTGATACCGAAAATGCAAGCACACACAATGTAGTTTATCCCAAACAAGACGCTGTGGTCAATCGCAAAAAACAAATAAGCCGTCCCGAGATTGTCCTAATAGATATATTTTGGGGTATCGAATCAAGTGGCAATATTAGCCGCCCGGCGTATGAAAATGAGCATTCGTAACCATGCTGGTACCGGTGTTAGATGAAAACTGTGAACCGTGAAACAGCGAGGCTGTAACAAACCATCGCATGATCTGTTCTGATCGACCTGTGCTGTCATACCAGGCCCTAAGCCATGCATAATCTATAGCCATATGAGAAAAGCAAGAATGTGTCACGGGCTGTACATAAGAGGTGACGTCTAGTCTGGCGTAGTCTAATGCATCGTATGTCGCGGTACATCATCCACCTTGACACCGGGTAGCCCTCGACTATCCTGAGACATATAATCGTAGCCCGAAGTCGGATGGACCTGTGACGGTTGTGCCACACTTCCTGTTCGGAACATAGTAGGCTGATTGGGGTCATATCCCCTCGTTAGTCCATCGAACGAGGCATTCATGTATGGCTGAGCCTGGGTCATTGAAACTCCGGGGCTGACAAAAGCGGTCGCTGGCGGATTGGCTGGCTGTTGAGTAAAGGTATACATTGACGTCGAATTTGGCGCTGTAGAACCTGGCTGCCATTGCTGGGTGTAGATCGGTGTGCCATTCTGTCCTGCGTACTCTGTTGAGGCGCTGAAGATGGATGAACGACGTCCAGAGTCATGTGCAGCTGGAGGCACACCCATATCCATACCGAGGTTCCCGCTATTAGGATGGACCGCAGGTTGACTATTTACCGGCATGGCGTTGTTCTCAACAAAGCCATGCTGGTCTGGAGCCATGTCCTGCATCATCGAGTGGTTGTACTGGTTGCCTCGTACAGGTAACTCTCCGCCGAGGAAAGGTGTGCCATGCAATGAAGCGCCTGAGCTGTGGCTGTTTGACGAAGGCATCAGGCCAGGGACCGCCGCTAACTTATTTGGCGGCACGTCTTGGTCATCCTCTTCCTTGGGAACAGGCCCGTCGTCGTCGTTACCGGATGCATACGAATCAAGCATCTTGTCGTCTGCCATGACAAAAACCTCCGTTGTCCCATCTGCAGATAGAGTTAGAAATCTATCCACCCGGCTTCCGCAAATGGAGACTTACCAATCATCCCGTCCTTGTAACGCTCCTGTTGTTTGGCCACTTTGAATATCTCGTTAAGAAACGGCCGCTTCTTCGCATTGGCCGGATTATCCTTGTCTGCGAAAAAGCCTGAAAGAGCCTCAATCGTAATCTCCTCCAGCTTCTTCACGTTGAGATTTAGCTTTTGAATGTCGGGATGCTGGGTCTTGTTGGGCTCCACGATCATCCTGAGGATGTGATTAAGAAGATGAACTCGTTCTGGATTCAAGTTTGTTAGATGAGAATATGAGATTGCCCAATCAAATGCTGAATATTACCTCGTTTGTAGAGATGGTCTGGCTCCTTGTGCCGCACCTTGTCCTCCTTTGTTGGACCCCAGGGTTTGGGCCACCAGTCGGGTGCCTTCTCGTCACTTCCCGTGTAAGGATGTGTAGACTGCTTTTTTGGCTCCACGGCCTTGACCCATGCTTTTGCTATGAGCTTACAAGCCGTTTGCTGCATGTTTTTGAAACGTTGCTCATAGAATGTCCAAAGCTCGTTGGGGTTTCCGACCTGGATACCCTTTCTGATTGTCGTTGATATAGTCATGGGCGCTTCATCTTCATCAATGATGTGTTGGCGAGCTCTTGGTCTTTTCCGGCCTTGTCGTGCAGGCGCTTCCCAGTCGTCAAACTGAGACATTCGTCGGCGGTCCATCATCCGATTCCTAGGAAAGTCCACAGATTGCTTGTATCCATCGAATGCGAAATCATCAACAACAGGGCTGGCACCTAACTTCACGTTAGCCCTCTGATCCCTAATTGGACGTAAATCGACCAACCAGAATCCAAGCGGTCCATAGCCCTCATGTATTTTTCCATATCAAAAAACTGTTTCTCGTAACCACTGCGAGGTCCCGACGTACTAGGACCAGAAAATGTTTGAGGGCTCCCGTCATCCATGACTACAGCCAAGAAATAGTGTCTGACCGCTATCCCACAGTCTCGACGAAGAGCATCGGCGATTTGCTTTAGCCTTATGTCAGCGAGGACTCCAAGAAGTAAGTTTGAAGCTTATTACCATTGGAGGCTGTCGTCTATGCATATCTTGAGCCTCTGGAAATCGATTATCGTCAACTCCATCCCCGACAAATCTCTCAGGCAGGTAAGGATGATGAACATGGCGGGAGAACGACTCCCTGGTCCAATCTCTAACCATGATTCTAGTAGCTGTTGATATGTGCGACTTGCCCGAGTTAATTGTCGATAGCCTACGAATGACCAAATACACCTGCAAGGCAAGTGGCTAAGCGCAAGCCACAGCTCCTTAGAAGTTTGTGCCACCGGCGTGCAATTTCAGAGAGTGATGATGTATAGCGACAGACCCAATGTAGATCAAGGGCCTAGCACAGCTTGTAGCACTGGGACATGTCGTGATATGTTGCAGTTGGTCAGTCGATATATAGTGACTCAAGTCCTGAGTGGGTGCGACTCGGGCCAGACTTGAGACAGTCAGCAAAGTATTATGCTGCTTAACAAAAAGAAATCGGATTCTTCAGAAAAGTGTGATTCAAAGATAAGAATAGACCAGCAATGGTGTTAATACGCCTGTCGACTTGTATAAGTTTGGCTCGGACGAGTGGGATCCTTGGGAGCAGTGTGATGCGGCTCAGGTTGGATGTTGCAGATGGGTTCGGGAATAGTATGGGGGTGGTAATTGGAGTAGTGTGTGTGTGCCAGGGGGACGCCTTCGAAAGGACGAATATCGCCAATTCCAGAACTGGTGGGGTTTGGTTGCCAGCACAGTATGATCTGACCAGAGTGGTGATTTCCAGGGAACAAGTCCTCGCAATACAGGTTGTTCAAGATCCTTCTCCAGACAGGATACGCCGTGCCGAGCTTCAAGTCGATGCGTGGAGTTCTCGTCAAGGGTAGAGTATAACACAATTAGATATGCCGTCGAGTATATCCAGCCACAGCGAGGTTGCAAGTACAGAGTTAATCTATCGTCTCGCGACAAGTCGAAAAAGTGAGACGTGTATTCCAGGAGAAGATTTGACCTCCAGTGTTGTAACGGTGAAAAGGTAATCTGAGCCACAGCCTCCAAGGTTGTTGCTATGCCTTGACTTGGAAGAAAGGTTTTATCAAGGGTCTTGCTCAAGGTCAAAATAGCAGTACTGTCTGTAGAGAGAGGGCTTGGGAAACAGTGGCACGAGAAATTGGTGTTCGTCGTGACGCGAAGGTGAAGTGAGCGATAGACTAGATTTCCGATGTTGATAAAAGAGGATGAAGTGATATGACAAGGTTACAGAATTGCAGCAGACGTAAAGCCGGGGGAACGAGGGATGAGTCTATAGGTCCCCGCACTACCTTCAGCAGATGGATGAACGTTGTCTCTCTTCTCAAGACTTTAGTTCCGGGGCAGACAGCTTTCCGTGCCGTTGCTATCCCAGGGTGGGCGTATCTCAATCAGCAAAGGAGAAGAGAGATTTACAGACACCTGTTGAATGAATTAGAATGGAAACAGACGACAGGGACCAGCTTGCTTCGAAGTGCATACACGCAGACACACCAGATGAGTAAGTAGTAGGGATCAATAACCAATGCTGGATACGTGTAGGTAGCAGTGTGTAAGTCTCCGATCTCAAGCCGTAGCTACCAGGTATCCGCCTGGTCAAAGGGTGGAGGGGTCAGGGGAGAAAAGGGGGTGCAAATGCACGTCTTTCGAGAGAAATGGAACACCCAGCTGTGGTGGCATCAGCAGGTCGACAAGAAGAGATATTCAGCTATCACCCAGGTCAAGAAGCCAAGGGTGGGAGAAAGGCAGGGAAGATTGTAAGGGCCCCTCATCGTCAATGTCGCACAGTACGGGGTTGAGAGAGCATGACGCTAGCCACTCAAGGTCAAGGCAGTCTCAACTCGAGCTGTACGGGACAGATGGATGCCAATCCCATGATCCACAGAGCTGGCTGACAGGGCTCATTTCAAGGGTGTTGAGGAGAAGAGATGGCGGTTGGCCCACGCTTAGCTCCGACGCCCCCACACGCGGATGGATCTGAATGTGGTTTTAGAAGGGACAGGGCATAGGTGCCAAACAGTATCAAATCAGATACGTTTCTCCAAGATGAGATTTGCATGGCTAGCTGTGTTGTTTGACACAACAAGCTGAAAAAGCTAGTGCTAGTGTGCACACTGATATAATCTGGACTCATAACTGCAGAGTCAGATTGATGATCCAGTCGTGAGCGGCACCAGCATCAAGCTCGCAAGGAACTCAGTTGGCTTGAACGACAGGGGGCCAATGATGGCTGAAATGGTGGGCCCTAGACTGAAGGTCCAATCAATAGTTGCTCGAAGGCCAAAAGTCCAAGAAAGAGCAAAAAGCAATACCATGAGCAAGACGCATGACTGAGGCGATTGAGGCAGTACTTTGTGCTAATGTGAGACACAGAGAGCGATTAGGCCGGTCTTCGACCCAGCCAAAAACACCAAAGCATCCAGTAGTGCTTAGATTGACTAGCAGCCTGCCGGGTTACGCGGTCGTATTGCATCATCCTCTTGAGTCTCAGTTTTTGCTTTTTATCCAGCGGCGGTTTTGGATTCCAAGGCTAATAAAGATAAGTTTGCGGCCATACCGTGCAGTACTGCTGCTCGACAGTGGCCCATGGCTAACCGAAAGCCTAGAGATTTGGCTCAACATTGACCATTGTTTTTCAAGATATGCAAATGCCAAGTCGCTGATTTGATGCGGTGAGTGGGAATGCTAAATATGATGTGCCATTCTCCAAAAATGCAAGCCGGGGACTGTTCGGAGTGGCCTAACGAACGATGTTGCTATGTGTAGATGCATTGCTTGTTCTATATTGTGCCAGGAACGGATCGGATAAGAATCCGGCAGGATGTATGTCGGCTCTTGCAGATGCTTCCGATTGCACTGTATAGTAGATAAGTGCATGGGGGTTGCTCCATATCCAACAGCCGATGCTAGCTGCGATGGCGACAAACTGTGAACCTGAGAGTGTTGTAGGTATCAATGTCTGCATCATCTGCTTCTCTGATCGCATAGCTACATCATCATGTATCGACTGCTGGCTTGACGAATTGTGCCCGCTAGCCAGCCACCAACCGACGAACCGTAAGGTTGATTACTGGATTTGTCTCGGTGGTCAAGATGGGTCTGCTCTGTGAGTCGTGTTTTAGGGTCATGGGCTTGGGAAGCTTTTCTCAAAACGTGTAACCCTGCAGGACTGGCTCATGCACTATCACCCAATGCAGCCAGCGGCAGCGGTACAGTGCAATACCTACCGAGGTCTGTACAGTGCCATACAGCAGTAGTCGTAGTTTGTAGGTAGGTATGTGCTTATGCAGATGCAGACGCAGACGAGAGTTGACCATCACCAGCCCCAAGCGAGATCTCAGATCAGTTACGCTTGGGCACTTTGTAGAAAATGACGGGCGGATGAGCGACCAACACCCAACGTGGACGATTAAACTAAAATCCTGGCGGCCTTGGTTTGAGTTTTGGCCCATCGCTTATAGGTTCCCTGGCCAATCATATAGGCCCTGTGCTCCAGAAAAAGGTGGGTGGCCCAAGTGCCTGCCAAAAGGTGCCTGGGTCTGGTTGTGCTTGCCCTGGACTAGGTAGGTACCTCAGGAAGGTACCATAGGGATGTAGATTCATGATTGCCCTGAACCTTCCTGCCCTGGACCTGGACCTAGACCTACATAGACCTAATCCGCCAACCTACAGGGAAGTTAGTTCCTGCAAACTGCAGAACAACCTGGAAACATTCATCGGAAGGTGCTCCATCTTCATGGAATGGCGAGCAAACCACGGCGCGAAAAAGAAAAAAAATTATGTAGTTATTGCCGAGAGACAAGTGCTGACCTTAGCATATACTCTCGTCGACCAAAATTCCAGAGAAGCCGTATAGGTACCTCGCCTAGGAAATATTTGAGAAGTTCATGCCTGCCGCTTACCTACCTAATGGGCCAGATCCGGATTTCTTTATCCATACACACGACTTCAGAGACATCATCGCAACCGAGACAGACCTACCTCTGCGGATTGGGTACAGTATCCGTCGCAACGCCCGCAACCCAGCCAGCCACTATCACCGCCGCATCGCGTTGTTCGTCATGCTCGTGTTGTAGAATCTACGCTCCCAGGGAATACTCATCTTTTGCGCAGCCAAACCTGGCTTATTCGCACCGAATTGACCAAGCTCAGATTCTCGGCCGAACCCGACCTCATCAACCAAGGTTAACCTAGACTTTGGACGATGGACAGGCGGGACGCGAGCGGTACGGCTCGGCTCCTCTATTAGCCTTGCAACCTGCAGTCAGTGGAGGTCGACCCATCAACCAGATCCGCTCCCATGGCGTATTGCTAGCCCAAAGAGAGAGGAGAGAGCAAAGAAAATTGTTGTCCCAATCCAACTCGCCAACGCAAACTGTTCTTGGCAGTGTTCTCCTCACAGCTTCAGTGCTGAACCTCTCTGTTCAAGATCACCCTACAAATTTACCCAACAGAACTCGCGCACTCTAACTACCCATTCTATACAGTCAGCGGACAACGTTGCTGGTCGCTGATTGATGAACTTCCATCCAGCAACTTCGAATGACATGCAGTCTCGTACTTTAGCCCCATCAAGTCCTTCCGCAACAAACAAGATCGCAGCATTGCTTTATGCCTGGGCTCAAATTCAGCAATGGTCACTCCAGACCTACCTGGTACCGGTACTGTAGTTACAATGCGATTTTGCCAGCAATCGGTCATCATTTTACAGGGGCATCGGTAGCTCCATTTACAGGGAGCGGGAAGCACACACACGCACACGCACACACATTGCACATTCACAGGCACGTCTGCGACCTCGTTGGGCGATCCCAATGCATCAGCTGCAAGAGCAAGGATCGCACAGTGCATCAACCACCACCTTCAACCCCATGAACGGCTTTTGCTTTGCTTGAATGTGTGGAGTCTGAGAGCGTATGTCAGCACAACTTAGTCAGGCGACGGGGAACATCATTCAAAAACAGAATCATGAGCCCATAGAGATGTTGGCAACTGCCACACTGTTGAGCAAAACGCGAATAAGTCTAGGAGCTGGCAGCGTAGGCCCCATGGGTCACAAAGAAATAAGAATGCGGCTAGCTGGAGTTTCCAGCAAACCCTGTCGAGTATGCCGGTGCTTTCTGGAGGTTGGCAAGCTGCATCAGCCTCGTGCATATATGTAAGTGAAAAATAACGTTTCCCCTTCGCCCTGATAATCTTGACCAAGAAGAGGTCTGTTGTCGGTATAGAGGAGTCCCCTCAAATACGATGCAGCAAAATTATACGGACCTTACCTTACATAGTTATGGATGCGGATCGTTACCCAGCTCATTAGCTGCAGGCGCAACATTATCTCGCCCGTTTCGACCATGTGTTCAGAAGCAATTATAGATTTCTCGAGGAAACTACACTAGTTAGTTTTCCATTCCTGTGCGGCGCAAGGCCAACCTGTTTGTTTGTTCATGCTGCCAAAGACTCGACAACGTCTTTTTGCCTCTTCATGTCTCAGAACTGCAGAACCCCACCGCATCGGCAATCCACGAAGCGTCTCGTCCATCAAAGAAGAAACCGCCCTTGACCATTATCAATATGTACATCCCTGACAGGGCCCGCCGGGGAGCAAGAAAATATCGGATTTCGATATAGGGTGTCAAAATAAACTCAGCAAAGGTTGTCATACGCTTATGCTAAGTTACCTAAGTCATTTTGTCATTCAGACTTAAGGTCCTGAAGTTTCCTTCCGCCCCGAGACGGCTCAATATTTTCTAGGTAGTCAGCGATTTGATGTTAGTGGGACCGACCCGCACTGTCCTGATGCTCCCAGATGGCACAGACTGCCAGGCCAGACTGACGCCCCCACGCTTAATGCTTTCGTTTGGGATACAGCACCGAGCAAGCCTGGAGTCAAACATTGATGCAATAAATATGGTCGCCAGCAGCGCAAGCTTCAACGTCATAGGCCTTCCTGTCGATCCTGTATCCATTCCTTCTGGAAATTCTGCTCTGCGAGGATGTTTTGATTGGTCGTGTTCCTCTTAAGCTTCGTCGCGAGGCTAATCTTGACCACATCAGGACAACAGGCAGTATCGAAGAACCACTGTAATGTACATGAATAGGTGGTTTAACAACGGAGCATCAGTCCACGGATCAGCAAATGCCGTGATGCAGCTCGGCTAGCTTGCCAACCTAGCGAGCACCTAAAATGGATCCCAAAGATTGATCTCTAACTGTTCAATCTGCCTCATCAACTCGCCATAAGTATATCTTCTGCGTCTGATCCTCCCAAGTACCTCTGCACCAGCAAGTTATTCTCATGTCAAGTGGCCGTCGGTGAGCTAAAGATCAGGCCTTGCAAGGTCTTCAACACGCTTCAAGTCACAGTAGACCCATTCTCGACGCATTTACACAGAGCAATGCCAGAACCTTCGCACGTCTAGCCAGTCAAGTTTCTATGACCTGCTCCCCTCCAAGGCAGCCCAAAAATGCACCATACGGATTGTGCGGGAATATCGGGCTGGTCTCCGCGCCCCATTCCTCACTCACATCCTACATGTGCACCATGCAGTTTGTAGTGATCCCTGTCTTGCTTCAGACGGGAAGAGTGATAGAGAACATGGACATTTGAACCCCAAAAGATATTTATGTATCAGGCGAGCCAGGCGTCTCACCACGAGTCTGCAGCATCGCCCCCAGCATCTGTTGATCCGGCCAAATTTGGGGTTGTCTTCGCTTAACAGGGGCGTCGGTTTACCACTCGCTATACTCAATCAAGCACGTGTCTGGCTACTACTATGTACTCATAGTTACCAGACATGAACTTTAGTCATTTGCGAGTCCTGAACTAGGTGTCTTGTGGTTTTAGTCCTAATAACAAGTTGACACTCAGCGGAGATCTGGGTCCAGTCTGGGCCAGTTCTCTTTCAAAGCAACGTCAACGACGTATCAGGTCCGTATGTACCTGGACTGAATTACGACGGAAGCCATACCACTTGGCCACATCCTGACTTCAGCCTTGACTGGCAAAAGAAAGCATATCTGCGAATTCAAGATTGACTGGTTTGCGCCCCAGCTCGACAGAAAATATCATTTGCGGCTTTACGATGACATATATTGCCACTACCGCGTCCACAGCAGATTCATCAGTTGGATAACACAACAAAGTGCCCTTGGCTTGGCGCGCAACGAAACTAGCAGCGCTAGGTCCAAGGCATCACAGACCGCCGAAGCTATGCTCTGATGGCGACGGTGCCGGAGAGGCGGCTCCGGAGCCTTATCTGAAGCTTGGAGGTCAACATGATTGAGATTGGCTGGCAAAACCTTGAGAAGGCGACAGATTATTCAGTCAATTGCAGTTCAGGATTCCTGCTGCTCTTGTTTACGCACTGACGCTTGGCCATCTCGAGAGAGAACTTCTCTCGGCGGTGTTACCTGAATTTTACATAGCTATTACCGTGTTTTCGCCAACATAATTCTCCGTATCGCACGCACTGTTCGGTTGGCATGTGCTATTTTCCGGGCAGCATGCATAACTGCGGTATGGACTGTGGCTACCCCGGCATGTAACGTGTCAAGTCTCCCTGGTCACTTCGATGCTTCATCAGATTTGTCCGTGGGCACCTTCTAGGGTGTCCCCCCCTGCTACCTCAACATCACTACATCCGCTCTTGTCCCTTGTCACCGGGGATAAGCCAGCAAGAGGCCAAGAGCTACGGTGCACGGCCGCTTCGCGAGTCCCTCCACCGTCAGCGTAGGCTTTTATCCGTATTTCGCGAGTGGCTCGCAAGATATCCTGTTGTGTGCATCATCACGGAGAATCTGTGCCTCTTAGCCACTCGATGCAATGGACGAGTGAGTGCATGCAGCATTTGCATGGTTTGCTTTGCTTTGCTTCGTGATGCATGCAATAATCCCTCCTCTTTTATTTCGATGTTCTTCTATGTACAATTTCAATTATGACAGGTCCAATACCAGTGTCTGTCTATTCAACTTCCAGCCCAGCCTGCTTCATCAGCCCGTAGAATACACCTTGCTTCTTGAACAGCTCGGCCGGACTATCAAACTCGACCACCTCACCCTTGTCGAGCACCACCACACGATCGCTGTCCAGGATGGTGTTGAGACGATGGGCGACGGTAATAATGGTGCGGTTAGCGAATAAGGGTGATCGGAGGGTGCTCTGCAGCATAGCGTCGGTCTCAACATCGACTGCAGCCGTTGCCTCGTCCAATACCAGGATATTGGACGGGGTGAGCATTGCGCGAGCGAGCGAGACGAGTTGCCTCTGACCCTGGGAGAGATTGGAGCCTGTAAGGCAACATGTTAGCAGTTGAACAAACAAACAGACATGCATGTATGTATGCATGTGAAAGTCGGTCGTGATGTGAATAAGCCTGATATCTCAGGGCCCAGGTTGTTGGTGCTGCTCCTCCTGAAAGGGCAGACCACGGGACTTCGTCCTCATGCGAGGCGAGCAACTAAGCACATCCGATGTCTTTGAAATGGCTGCAGAAAAGAGACTGCTCATTATCGTCGGCAAGGGCCAGATGTTTAGCCACACCACGTCAGATGAAGCCATGGATGCTGAACCAGATGCTCGGGTGACCGGTGAGGGAAATCGTAGACCGGTCAAGAAATGCCGACAGAAAGTGCATTGCCGTGCGTGAACTTACCTCCTTCGTTAATCTTGGCCTCCAACCCACCATCCATGCTCGAAACGTGGTCCTTCAATCGTGCGTGCTCTATAGGGAAATACGTCAGCGAATGTTACACAACGTGCTGACAAAACATTCGCTTGTCTAAGCAGTGCATGGGTGTAGTAGGGTTGCAATGTCGGCGTTTACTTACCCAACACACTCCAAAGCTCAGTGTCATCATGGACATGGCCAGGATCGAGGTTATCCCGAACAGTGCCTTCAAAGAGCGCTGCATCTTGAGGAATAATGGCTAGCCTTCGGCGCAGATCGAGTAACCCGATGGAAGACGTGTCAATATTATCAATACCAATATGACCCGTTACCGGTTCGATGAGTCGGAATAAGGCGAGAGTCAGAGATGACTTGCCTGCACCTGTGCGGCCCACGATGCCGATCTTCTCATGCGACTTGATGTCAAGGCTGATGTTCTTGAGCACCAAGTCCAGACCCTCACGGTAACGGGTGCTGTAGTTGACAAAATCAACCTCACCCTTAGCAGGCCACGAGACAGGGGGTCTGTTCTTGGCGATGATCTCGGGTGCCTCACTTGGTAGGGCTGCATATTCGAGGACACGCTCTACTGACACAATGTTGGTCTCAACTTCAACAGTCTGCCGAACGATCCAGTTGAGCGAAGTCGTAATCTGCAGAGCATATGACATGGCAAGGCCGACAATACCGGATTGGATGGGCTTGTTGCCTGTGACGGCGATGATGGCAAAGCCAGCGGCAGCCAGAATGACCACAGCACCAATGAACTCGAGGCGAACGGCCAGCCAGCGATTGGCGCTGATCGAAGGGAAGTAAGCACGGAGATTAGCATCCACACGCCATTCGTTCTCGAGCTCGAATCGCTGCTGCTGTCGGAATGCCCGAATGGTTGAAATGCCGCCCAGGGACTCCTGGAAATGTGCATAGATTGGGCTACGGCTCACGCTATCGAGTCGCTTGAGCTCTCGAGATGTTCGGAGGTAATATCTCTGGATGTAGTAGTAAGTCAGGGCTAGAGGGATGATCAATGCGACAAATGGTGGTGTGGCGAATGAGATAACGACCAATGTGAAGCCTGACTTGGCCGCGTTCACAAATAGCATATTGAAAGTTCTGGCCAAAACCTCATCAACACGATAGATATCACTGTCAAATGGATTAGTATCGACCTTTGAACTTCCCTAAGTATATACTAACCTCGAGAAACGGTTCAGGATACGACCAGCAGGCGTTGTATCAAAGAAAGACATGGGAGAGCGGAAGATAGCGTTGGCCATGCGCTCATGAAGCTTCCTTGATGCCTGTTGCTACGTCAGTATTTATACTCAACATGATCATGAAAAATCACCAACCTCAATGGAACAGAAGATCCAGAGCACAAGGGTCTGAATGACAGTGAGAGCGGACGCTCCGATACCAAAAGCGAAGTAGATTCCGAGATACTTGCCAACATTAGCGTTCGACTGCTTTTCTTGGTTTTCTCTGGACCACTTCTCAAGCCAGAAATTACCACCGATTCCGGCAGTCTGTGCAGCAATAAGCATGAGGAGATATAGAGCGACGGCATAAAGGTTGTTCATCTTGGCGTATTCACCGTAGACAGACCATTTGACCTTGCCTTGCTCCAAGTGCTCCTTGGCTTGCTTGGTCTTGGATGAGCCACCGATTTCCTCGTCTGTCAGCTTGCCTCGCGGCCCTCTGAAGCTTGCAGTGCTGGCGCGGCGCAGTGTTGCCATGCTGCTTGAGCGAGGCTTGGCCCCAGCACTGGTCTTGATGGGAGCCATCTCGGGGACTTGTTCCTGTGCCTCCTCAAGCTCTTCCTTGGCCTGGCCGGAGTCTGTCTCGATGATTGTAGCAGCCTTGCTGCTTGAAGCACTGGAGCTAGTTTCACTGCTGGCATTGCCAGACTCGTGTCCGGCCGTCTTGAGAAGTTCGGCAACAAGACCCTTCTGAGCAACCAATTCCTTGTATGTTCCTCGTTCAATGATTTGGCCATCCTTGAGGAGAGACACGTAGCTGGCTTGACGAAGGACAGCAATGGCGTTGGTTGCAAGAATGCGAGTCTTTGAAGCTAACAAACCACGGGTTCCGAGTACATTGTCAATAATGTGACGGCCAACATGGGAGTCAACAGCAGAAAGAACGTCGTCGAGTAGGTAGATATCCGCACGAGCATAGACAGCACGAGCTAGTGATACACGTGCTTTTTGACCACCACTCAGGGAGATACCACGTTCGCCAACAACAGTTTCGTCTCCATCTGGAAGCTGTGCAAAATCGTCCAACAGAGCACACGCCTGGACGGTCTTCTCGTAAAACTCAGCATCATATTTATAACCAAAGATGATGTTCTCCTTGACTGTGGCGTTGAGGATCCAGGTTTGCTGCGATGCGTAGGCAACAGTTCCTCGTACTTCGACGTTACCCTTAACCTTCCACATATCACCGAGAATGCTTTGAAGGAAAGACGACTTGCCAGCACCAACACGGCCAACGACACATGAGAGCTCACCCTTGTAAGCGGTGTAATCAATATCAATCAGAGTGGCCTTGTTCTCGTGGCGGCTCCAAGAGAATGTACCATCACGGATGATTATGCTCTCCTCACCAAGTTGCTCAGGGGCAGGCTTAATAGTGATAGCGTCGGGTTGAAGCTCTTCAGCAGTAAGGAAACTGGTGAGACGTCCAATGGCGACAGAGGCTTCGACGATGGAGGTGATGACCATTGGAAGAATGGCAAGAGGGAAGGTCAACAGGTTAAAGAGGGCCAATGCAGGGAAGACGATATCACTGGTAAGGGGCTTATCCTGGGTCAGAACAAAGACGGTGAAGGTCGAACACGACACGAAGAAAGGCGCAGTAGTCCAGGTGAAGTTGGCAAAGGCCTGAGTGGCACCAATCTTTCGCAAGTTCTTCAGTTCCTTTTCGTTTCGGACGAAATTGAGTTTGTTCATAAAGGCAGAACCCCAAGCATACAACTTGATGCTCTTCATATTGTTGATGATCTCATTGATCAAACGACTTCTGGCGTCCTTGTTCTTCATCTGCTCCTTTTGCATGTTTTTCATAATGCGAGCGACAAATCCTTGAATTGGCATCATAATAATCATGACCGCAACACCCGCCATCATAGACCAGCCTAGCAGATTATAGAGGGAAACCATGCAGATGATAATCTGGAATGGCGCAGACCAAATTTGCTGAGCGAACTGGGTAAGATCCTGTAGACGTTGGCCATCAACCGCCATGTAGTTGACAATGTCACCGGTGCTCTTTGAAGCTCTGCCCTCGCTTGACAGGCGTAGGGACTTGCGGTAGATGGCTGAAGACAGACCACCCTTGATACGCATTCCCGTCACAAAGGCAAGCTGGAAGTACTGGTGAACCATGGTGGTTTGCAGGACCGCACACGCGAACATAGCCAAAGCGATGGCAGCGCCCTTGATTATAGGCTGAGGAGTATTGTCTTCCTCGTACGACTTCACAAAGGAGATGAGAAGCCGAAGGAGCTGGGGCTGAATGTATTGGGCGACATCATTTGCAACCTTGAAGATAGCTGCAACACAATAAGGACCGCCATATGCCTTGAACAAAACTCTCCACAGCGAAGGACTCTTATGGTGTTCCAACTCATATTGCCAAGCTTGGTCAAAGCGAGAGCCAGTGTTCTTGGTCTGATCATCCTTGGCCAGAGCCCAGAGGTCCTCTTCGGTCAAATACACTTTGTAGCCATATTGCATCATTGGTGTCATCCAGGAGAAGGCGAGCTGAGAAAATGCGTTGGCATATTCAACGGGACATTCCTCCTCCTCCTCGATGGCTTCATATCCACTTGGGCGAGAAGTTCGGGGCCATAGCCACTCCACAAGGAACTCTACAAAAGACAGTCCAACTCCGACGCAGTAAATAATGAAGTAGGGTAGGTTGGAGTTGTAGATTTGCTGCGAGATAAGAGATCGGAGCTTGACGCCGAAGGATATGAGGAGGAAGAGCCAGTAGAACAGGGCGACGCCGCTGGGATATCGAATGCGCGAATGCTCGATCCATTGAATAGCGAAAACGACGAATAGTGACAGAATGGTTAAGAAGGTTGTCAAGACTCGGAAATCGCCATACCAGATATGGGGCATATAGACGATTTGAACGACAAGCTGAGCAATGACGTCGACGATGATGACGGCGAGGAGCGACTGAGACAACAAGTCAGCTCAATTGAACAGATTATTAGTAGAAAAAGGTGCAGAAGAGTTTACCTGCTTGATGTAGAAGTGCGCATTCTTGGTCTGTCCCTCTTGTTTCTGCTTCTTAGCGAGCAGCCACCAGACAGCGAACGATCCAAACAGAAGACCAAAGACAGACACAGCAGAGATCCAGACGTCGATAAAGCAAGGTGTGAAATCATAACGATGAGGACTCAGGGGCCCCCATCCTTCCGAATTCCCACACAGAGGTTGCTTGAAGGGGCCGGTAGTGAGATAGTTGGCACCAAGCTCTCGCAGCGGGCGGAAGCCGGTGAACGAGCCTGTCTCGAAGAGAACCTGTTGCTCGTTGTAGAGAGCCATTGTTGCAGTGGTTGCTTCTCAAGGAGTTCGAGGTATCGAAAAGGTTTCGCGCAACAGTCACTTCATGCTAGAGGGACGAGTTGGATGTTTTCGTAGGCGACAGAGGCGATGGCGCGTCCTTGGTGATGATGATGGGTGACGGGATAAGATTTTGGAACCTTAGCTCGGGAAGCTCAATGTTAGTTAGTACGTCAGAGCGAGTGCCGTGAACCGGAGCAGTGATCGGAAACGGTTCGGGAGACAAGACAGAGACAGTCTCAGAACGGACAAAACAAGTCCAAACCCGAATCCGGTCACCTCAGGCGAGAGAGAGTTGAAAGGAGAGGTTGAAAAGAGAAAAAAGGTCCTCGACTTCTGGGCGACTTCCGGCAGGCAGAAGCTCGTCGAATTGACAGGCCCAGTCCCTTGTCGTGGTTGGTAAGCTGGTCCCCAGAAATTTTGCTGCAAACCCAGCATACGCGAACACCCAAACATGCACTAACAATGCGATCCTGAGCACTAGACCAGGCTCAAGCTGCTCGGTGGGGTTGCTTACTGATGTGCAAATGGAGATAGTCTGCGGACTTTAGGTGATATCACTCACTTCCCAGCCAATGTCGTCTTACCCTGTAGCATAGAGTTTGAGTATCATTTTGGTAGGTCGCTCGCGTGACTGACTCATTGCTATAGTTACCTAATGCTTTCTATTTATCATCTTAATAGATCATAAGCACTTCAATTGCTTGCACAACTCGTAGTCCTCAGTGTGTTCCCTCTAATTAACGTGACTGTCAACACGTCTTGACAAGCAATCTCAATCAAGCACAAGAAGTGACTTCGGTTTTCAACCACTCGATAACCGTCTTGGAAAGCCACTCCTGCGCTGGGGGTTGATCAACGGTGTGGCTTGCGCCAGGAATCAGCCCCGATAACCGACTGACGGCCGGGTTCAACGCCTTATACTTTTTGTTGCTCGCAGCCTGGTCGATGCGCTCTGGGACGAACTCGTCCTCAGCAGAATGGAGAACCAGCACTGGCTTGTTGAACCGAGACCAGTTCCTTTCAACGACATCATCGGGCAGGTCTGATGAAAAGTAGTCATCGTCGCCGCTGTGCATCAGTTAGTTCATATTATCCTCATAGCTGGACACCATTGAACGCACCCTTTGCTCGCCAAGGACTGGAACCGATACGCCGAAATGGGAGCTCCCAGAACAGCCGGAATCATGTCAAAAGGCATACAATCACCGCCTTTACCCTCAGAAATCATCTTTGCGGCGAGATCAAGACTCGGCTGAGGGTCCGGGAAGATCAAATCAAGCGTCTCACGATCCGATACCGGACCTTGCATAACGAAGCCATCGACAGGTTCGTTGTTGTGCTTGGCATAGTTGGCATACTCGATGCAGTCCTGCAACTGGTTAGAAGAGCTATCAACTGTAGCGACAAGGGAATAATTTAGTCACCTGGCAGCCAGTCGAGGAACCAAATAGGACGATCTTTTCCTTGCCGATTCCTCGTAGATACTTGACCAAAGCAGAAATATCTTCAACGTCGTTGGGGAGGCTCGAGGTGCCAAAACCCGAGAAAGAGCTCCTCATGCGGAACTCGATAACAGAGAAGCCCAAATCCTTTGCTTCCTCCAGACGCTGGGCTAGAAGCCGGGTATAAGGAACAGTGTGAGGTCCATCTGTAAGCCCACCGATGAAGACAATGGCGTTGGGAGCTGAAGTGAGACCAATTTCATAGGCGGCCGAGCTTCGACACTTAGACTCGAAGGGATGAACAGTGACTTGGAAAGGGCCTGAAGGGGACATTTTGGCAGCTGTTGCAGATATTGTTGTGATGATATTTTCCCTTCAGTAGAAATAGAGGGGAGCTTTACTGGAGGACTAATGAGGTATATATAAGCTTATTTCCTTGGCTCTCGCCAGGATCATTTCATTGTACACTTACTGGGAGATCGCTAAGAAGGCCTACGGGAGGATAGAAAACTCAGGACCTTAACCCTAAGTGATAAAAATCTTTAGGTAAATTTAGCCTAAGATTAGGGGACTCTTTACTGAGTTTATTTTAACACCCTATATCAAGGTTCGGTGTTTTCTTGCCACCCGAGGGAAGGCTTAGTTTGAGAAGAGAATCTACTGTGATTTGGTATTTAGTCTAAGTTTCTTGATGGTTGTTGCAGGCATCAAGTTCCTTAGAAGTCGGTAGTGGGCGGGCGTACTCCACAGTGTGACAATTGCATCATGAGAGGGGCATACTAGACTCAGCAGTGCCTAAAGAAGTGATTGAAGTTACAGAAGCGCAAGAATCTGTAAATCAACAAGCTATCATACACGCTGCTGGCATTCAGTAGATAAGGTAGTGATTGAGATGTCTAGAGATACAAGGTTTCTCTATAATTTTGGCGATTTCTTTCACTGTGTCAGAACGACATTCTTACACGGCCTCATTTAGCGAAACCACTCTTTACTGGCAACGGGACCCCTCCATACTCCAATTTTGTCCTTCCGATAAAACCACCAAACCAAGATCTCTTCATCGCTTTGCATTTCCAGTGTAAGCTACAAGTTGTCCGTTCAGCTCAATCAAACCTGTATGCTGCATCCTACTGCCCCTACGTACTCGCGTTCGTGTTCGTTAAATTATTGGCTCGCCTGTGGAGAACATGCATGAATAGACAAGCAGAAGCTCTTTGCTTCATCAACCATGGAATCAACAGCCAGTAGTAAGGAGAGGACTGAGTTCTTCCAAAGAGTAAGTGATCATCCTAAAGCCCCAAAGAAAATGCTGACTCAAATTAGCTTAAACCATGTTGCGTAAGGATAAGTCAGTTGGCGATACGTCAGGCCGACGGACCGGCTTCTTCTCGAGAGCTTGGTGAGCAGACAGGTCGACTTTTGGAGCTTCTTAATGAACAAATCAGCCGAAACCCGCTAGTACTGGATGAGAAGTTATCTGAATATGTCTTCTTCCCTCTTCATCACATCTTTCGCCAGATGGATCAATATCCCATGCCATTGATCGAGAACTGCATCAAGACGCTTACGATTCTCATCGCACACGGCTGGAAGACAAAGCTTTCTGCGGAGCTTGTGCAGCAGATTCTGAGTCTTCTGACTTTCATCATCGATGGAACACCTGGCTCAACCCCCAGCACGCCCCGTCGCTGAGGAGACAGTGCTGGAAGCTTTCCGTGGGCTGACAGCGCTCTTCAACACAGCTGGTTTATCGGCCGCAGCTTCATCAGGGCTCTCGGAGGCAGAGTCAATACCGGCTCTCGGGCACGGCGTAACTATCATGTTGAATGGAGTGGTAGATGGTGCAACGCCTCAGGTTCAACAGGAAGCACTGCGTGCCCTGCAAGCTGTGTACCATACCGTGAAAGAACCTGCTGCGCTGGCTAGTTTCCTGCCTGGCACCATTTCCCTACTCGCCAAAGTCACATCTTCACATAACCGGTACAAGAGCACTGTTCTCGCCAAATGTCTCGAGACAGTGAGCCTGGTACTGACAAGTGTACTGGCTGATCTACGGACGCGGTCTATCTCGACAAAACCCGAAACTGATCAAGAGGGGGCCGATGATAACAAAATCCTATCTCCCGCCTGGCTCAAGGCAAGTACCATGCAAGTCAAGAAAGCCATCGCAACGATTATGAAACTGCGTTCTCATGAATCTGCTGAAGTGAGGAATGCCCTCAACAAGCTTTGCGTGACCATTCTGGATGAATGCCACAACACGTTGTCCAACTGTGCAAACATGCTTGTCGAGACAGCCATGATGCTAGGGGAGACTGAGAACAAGATGTCCTTGACACAGACTAGTTTACAAGATCTTGTCAACATCTATCCTGAACTCGGTGAAATTGTCAAAACGACGACATATAACTGGATGTCTAGTCTTTCACGGTTGATGCAATCAGTGGATGAAGATTTCAAGCGAGATGCAATACGAAATGTCTTGAAGGGCCTTGAGCTCATCAAAGACCTACACATACAATCATCGACGCTGGATGAATCTATGTCTATTATGCTGCGAGATAGTGTTATATCTCTAATGCAAGCCTCAAGAACCTCGAAAACTAACGAGAACATGGACGTTCGACTGATAGACAGTGGGGAAGCATCAGCAGAGCAAAAGGATGTTCAATACCAGCCCGTCTTGCTACCCTCTGAATCGCAAAAGAATATCCGTCATGAGATGGCATCACTCATTGCCTTTCTCGGGTCATCGTCTCAGCAAGCAAGATTTGCTGGCGCTATGTTGGAGCAAGTCCAGGACTCTGATAACTCAGCTAGCCAACTCGCTACTTTTTGGCTTTGTTTTGAACTTATCAAGGCGAGCCATAGATCCTCTGCTGAAGCAGAGATGTTCTTGAACTTGTCATCAATAACCGATCCCTCTCAGGATATTGACACTATATTCAATGAGCTTTACACAGCATCGGTGCAGATCCTCGATCGGCACACAGATGTGGAACCCGCCGACTGGCGGCTAGAGGCTCTAGCCCTAGAAGCAACTGCCTACACAGCACAGCGAGCCGGAGAGTCATTTCGCCCTGAGCTGATTGATGTTTTGTTTCCCATCGCAACGTTCTTAGGCTCCAACAACCCCAGTCTTCAAAAGCATGCTATTGTCACGTTGAACAGTATAGCAGCCTCATGCGGATATGCCAACGTCTCAGAACTTATCATCCAAAATGTGGACTACATGGTGAACTCGGTTTCGTTGAGGCTGAACAGCCTGGACATATCGCCTGCCTCGATCAACGTTTTGACCATGATGGTCCGACTTGCAGGCCCCCGACTGGTTCCCTACCTAGACGATATTATAGACTCTATCTTCGGGGCTTTAGACAACTTTCACGGATATCCAGTATTTGTCGAGAATCTGTTTGTCGTTCTCAAGGAGGTTGTCAACCAGGGCGTTCGCTCTGATATGTTGTTGCTGGAACATCAGACGAGTTCAAAACCAGACCATCGAAAAGTACACAAGAAAGAACCCGGGCTCTCCGAACTCTTGGATACCCTGGAAAAGCGAAGGCAACGGGCAGCACTCGATGAGATGGAAACTGAAGAAGTGAAATGCCACCCAAAGATCCCGTGGAAGGAAGAAAAGAAAGAGGATGATAGCAACGAGGCAGCTGATCCTCCACTAGAACCAGAAAAACCACCAAACTCACCAACATACCAGCTTCTGCTAAGAGTGGCCAACCTCACGCAACATTACCTCACCTCCCCGACACCAACACTGCGAAGATCCTTGCTTGAGCTCCTGACAACGGCATCCACTGCTTTGGCTCCCGATGAAGATGCATTTTTGCCCCTCGTTAACGCGATCTGGCCAGTAGTGATCGACAGGCTGCATGACCCAGAAGCTTATATCGTGGTAGAGGCATGCTGCGCGCTTGCTGGGCTCTGCGCTGCTGCGGGTGACTTCCTTAGCTCTCGGTTCAAGACTGACTGGGCTGAATGGCTTCGAGATTGGTGCCGAAAGGTTAAACAGCAAGCTTCCGCTCCATCGAGCTGGGTCAAACCCCATGGGGAAGCTGGCACTACGTGGGGGAAAGAAAGCGACGATAGCCGAGTGTTGATACCCCTGAGACATGGTGGTAGTCTAAGCGGCAAGCCCTTAACGCAAATAGTCGCACCATCTTCAGGTAGCTTAGGAAAATTTGCGTCACCAGCGAGAGTGTGGGAGGGTACGGTTGAGCTACTGACAGCTCTCGTATCTCATGTCCAGGTTGATGAAGAAATGTTTGATGACATTCTTGACTTACTCTCGGACGTTTTGGAACGAAACGTTGTCGTGCGGGAGGCATTGGAGGCTGTCAACGGGGACGCTGTGTGGCTTTCGAGGTATGAGAGAGGGAATGTTGAATGGCTCCCAACACCGAAAATGGACGGAGTGGAGTTCACTCCCATGGCAATCTCGAGGTAATGCATTACGAAATAGACAGAACAAACCAACCAATATCGACTTCTCAATGATACCATTGTGGGCATTGAAATGGCCAGAGCCGGCACAAGAACTCAGCTAGTGGTGCGACTCGTTTCCTGGGGTTAGCATGGATACTAGGAGCGCCACCGGGCAAACCATTCCCTGACGATGATGGAAGGCAGCAATTGTCATTTGAGGACAACAAATGTTATGTGATGGCTTCACGTGGAATTTCCACACGAGGGGAACCTGTGATACTGAAGCTTACCCCTGCCAAACATTGCTGTGGAGAAGTGTGAGGTCTAGATTCTGCTGACGGTGCCGCAGTGGAAACATTGAGCATTTTCTCCGCATCTTATGTGTCAACACCTTCTTGAACAAGTTAGGATTGAGAGGCTAATAATTGGAGTCGTTAGTGTTATGGATCTCCCCGAGCGAACCAGGGGGACTGAGATTACCCTCAAACCTCGTTCGACTCTACCCCAGAAACAGGATCAAGATGCTGCGGAAACGATTTCGTAATGGAATCAACATGTTGGGTGTCTAGACTCGAGAGTCTGGAGGATCCCCAGATTATGACTCTGGATCTGGGGAGGCCTCGTGGCCACCATTGCATCGCATCCATTTTCCCCAGAAAGCCAAGAAGACATAACATAACGAGACTCTTGAGCAAGTTGAGCCTCAATGCTAGCTTATCCTGAATTGACATTTTTTTCATGAGGGGAAATTCCAACGTGAGGAGATTTTTCAAGCCACGATTGATATGGCCGGCCCAATCAAGGAGATACCGATGGGATGAGAGTGAAAAATTCGTTAAGGCCAGCTAAGAGATAGCGTTTTTCCCTGGCTGGCGGTCAGCAGCTGAGAGCCAGCGGGAGAGGGGAAAGGAGTCTCCAAATTGCTAGTTGGTCCTAGGGCTGTTGGGACATGGGTACAGTTCCAGATTCATTGATACTACCGTAGCTGCGGGCCAATCAGGGCCAATCAGGGACATGTTAAATACAGGAGGAGGGTAGTCTGGAAGTCTTCTAGCTTGAGGACTAGCTCGAGCTTGCCACCCTCTTTGAACGAGACGTGACCGCGTGAGGGTGCCCTGGAGCATGTGGGGGAGAATCCAAAGCAAGCCAAGGCATCTCCAAGTTTTGCTTTGCTCTGCTCTATGCTGCTGAAGACTCCAAGGCGCTTGGCGATCTATTGGCATCGCATCGCCAAGTTCTGCAGCACACCAAACCAAGTCTTGTCTGCAGATCCCAAGGTCTGGGCAGCACTGGGCCGAACCCGAACATTTGGTTCACAATGACAGCATGTGTCTTGTAATACGAAATCAGTCATCAGTTGATTACTACCACCAGGAGATTTCCGAAGAGGGACAAGGGCCATTGGCAATGATGTCGACCTTCCGAAAGAAGCTGAAAGTGCTTACGGGGCCACTGAACAAACGTTACGGACGTGGCGTTGAAATGGTCATTGACTCCGCGTTAGGAGCGCGGTTAATGGTAGTCAACTGCCCATGAGAGTCAACGGAAAACTGCCGAGAGGTTGACTCGTAATAGGGCGCCGTCAAGGATACATACATACGATGCAACACGACCCAATGTGAGTTAATTCCAAAGGATTGCAGCATGACAAGGATCTGACACATCTTAGGTAGTATTGTGTAATATTGGTGAATAACCTTATCCTGAGGGAGAGAAACAACTCAAATTGATTGATTGCTGACCATGCTGACCGGTTTATCAGATACGCTATCTAGATTAACGTCAAACGACAGGCGAGTTAAGCGCCGTATCAACCGTTGTCATGTCCTTTACCAGCACGAGCCAAGCAGAACCGGCCCGGTCAAGGTCGATATGATTCTCGGCTACGCAGCCCTCTCGCGCTCGCCGAGAGAAAGACGAGTAGAACCAAGACGGGAACGAGATAAGGGGGGGCAAGCCACTACTGCAGTGTGACCTTTAGGTTGCTGTGCTCCAAGCTCCTACGGTGGACATGAAAATCCTGTACCCACCATGATACTGTAGCTTAGAGTTGAAGAGCCAATGGCTTCATGAGCCTACCAATTAGCCTCAAAGATAAACTCTTTGGGGCAAAACAAGAACGGCTAGACTGCCCGTTCTGCACACCATTTCCTCCCAGTTGAACCAACACGCTAACATTAAGACTAACGTTAGACTACCCCCTTGACCCATCCTTGCCATCTCCAACTCCAACTCGCATCTGGCAGACCCAAGCGCCACCAAATCTAGAACGGTATGGAGAGCAGTTCCATAGTCTCGGTATATTGTGCAACATCGTTGATCAAAATGAGTACAAATACTGAGGCCCTCTCCCTCATTCCGGGGATAGAAGAACCAAGAGCATCACTCTCAACACTCACTCCTCATTCTCTCACTCTCTCATACACTTCTCTCTCATCCCTCCACCACCAACACCACAGCTAGTAGCCATGGCTTCTACTCCTCCCACCGATTACGGCAAGGAGGCCGTTCTCGATGTCTCTGAGACACGGGATGTCGAGACTGGCGAGGTCAAGAACGGTGGTCTCAAGCAAGATCTCAAGAACCGACACATGCAGATGATTGCCATCGGTATGGCTTCACTCCTCCACTACTCCTCAACCTCATAACTAACATGTCTAGGTGGCGCTATCGGTGCTGGTCTCTTCGTCGGTTCAGGTGGTGCCCTCCAGAAGGGTGGCCCTGCTGCTCTCCTCATCGGCTATCTCATCATCGGTATCATGCTTCTCTGCACATGCTTGGCCCTGGCTGAGATGGCTGTCCTCTACCCCGTCAACGGTGCCTTCTTCACATACATCGTCCGCTTCGTCGATCCTTCATGGGGTTTCGCCATGGGTTGGCAATACGCTCTCGCTTGGTTGACTGTCCTGCCTTTCGAACTTATCGCCGCTTCCATCACCATCAGATTCTGGAGAGAAGATATCAACATGGCTGTCTGGGTCTCTGTCTTCCTTGTTGTCCTCATGGGAATTCAGATCTTCGGTGTTCGAGGCTACGGTGAGGTTGAGTTTGTTCTCTCCATCATCAAGATCTGCGCCTGTGTTGGTTTCATCATCCTCGGTATTGTCATCAACTGCGGTGGTGTTGGCGACCAGGGCTACATCGGTGTCAAGTACTGGCGCGATCCTGGTGCTTTCACCAGTTTCAAGGGTTTCTGCGCTGTCTTCGTCGTCGCTGCTTTCTCCTTCGGTGGTACTGAGATGGTCGGTCTGGCTGCTGCCGAGTCTGCCAACCCCCGCAAGTCTATCCCCATGGCTAGCAAGCAGGTCTTCTGGCGAATTGCCATCTTCTACATTCTTAACCTGTTCATCGTCGGTCTCATCCTCCCCGCAAACGACCCTCGCCTGATGGGCGCCAGCGGTGCCAACACCAAGGCCTCTCCCTTCGTTCTTGCTATCCAGGATGCCGGTATTAAGGTCCTCCCTAGCATCATGAACGCCGTCATCACTGTTGCCGTTCTCTCCGTTGCCAACTCCTGCACTTTCGGTTCTACGCGAACCATCCAGGCTATGGCTGAGCGCAACATGGCTCCTAACTTCTTCAAGTACATTGACTCCAAGGGCCGCCCTCTCTACTGTGTTATCCTCCAGATCGCCTTTGGTCTCCTTGCCTACATTGGCGCTGCTCCTCAGGGTATGGAGATCTTCGGCTGGCTTCTGGCCCTCACTGGTCTTGGCTTCCTCTTCGTCTGGGGCTCTATCTGCCTTGCCCACATCCGCATGCGTGCCGGTATGAAGGCTCAGGGCGTCAACCTCGGCCTCATTCCATACAAGACCCCCTTCGGCGTTGCTGGATCTTACCTTGGTCTCGGTCTTAACATCCTCGCCCTCATCGCCTCTTTCTACACTGCTCTCTACCCTGCCTCCGGCGCCTCTCCCAACGCTGAGGCCTTCTTCAGCTCTTACCTCGCCTTCTTCTCTGTCGCCCTTCTATACCTCGGCTACAAGATCTGCACGCGCAAGTGGCAGATGTTTGTCCGTCCTTCTGAGATGGATCTGGCCAGCGGCGCTGTCTGGCTTGAGGAGGAGGAGCCCAAAGAGCCCTTCGTCTGGGCTGACGCCCCTAAGAGGGTTCTCCGAAGCTTTTTCTAAGTATGTACGACGGATGAAGTTGATATGATTACGGATACCCACACTACTGGATGAGTGAAAGAAATGTACATATATATGATCATGTAATATTTTGAGTTTTTACCAGCAAGAAAAGCAAGGCGGTTGGCGTTCTTGAGCATTATCTGCACATATACAATACGCATGCAGTTTCTTCAAACATTCGAGCACAGCTACAGTGACATACATAAGAGCTAAAGTGATCTATATTCTCGCCTGTGGCGTGATTCAACATGCCCTTAGGTTTCTGCATGGGTCGTTTTAAGTAAAGCATTGGCATAAGTTTACTCCTCAATCATACAGGTAAGGCAAGACTTGTTCTCCAAGCCAGAGGTCAATTGTGTTCTAGATGGTCGGAGCAATAAGCACTACAACTCTTGGTCAAAATTGTTCGCGCTCGACACTATCAACAAGATGACTAGGTACTCTGCCATATCTTCTTGTTCCGACACATCTCGCCTCGCCTTTACACTGACTGCACTGGTCTTAAACACTGCCCCATACCATTCTGTTACTATGTCGGCGTTCCGTAGATTTATTCCTAAAGTTTGCCCAAGTCAGTGCCTCTGCAAATTGATAATCGAGTTCAGTAAGCTCGAACTTACAAATTCCGAAGGTAAACTCAACCCCAAGAATGTATTAATACATAAAAATCAAGCTTGTCCGTCGTTGTTGTTAGTTGAGACCACGATGCTGATATCCCGCGGAAGATTCTCCTTCAGGATCAGAGCATCAGCTGCGTCGAGGATCGAGCAGAGCTTTGTACGAAGTCGTTCCTGCGATGCTGACCCACGCTCGAGTCTGCCAATGGCTTCAGCCACATTGGTCATGATTTCGTTGCGATACGACAGGTCGTCGTTGATGTTGAGCCGCTTCTGATGACGGTCTTTGGCTCGGGCCAGATCAAGGTCAAGGGAAGACATGACAGCGATATCCATCTTGGAGGCCATGTCAAGAAAAGCGCCGTACATAGAGTGTGTTCGAGGAACGACATAAGCAATAGTGTCAAAGAGACGCTGAAGAGCGCCAACAATAATGTTCTTGGTACCGTCAGCTTCCTGGTTGAGTAGACATTGATTCCAAGGAGGTCCAAAAACTTGCTGGAACGACTGACAACCGGGTTTCTCCAGGAGGGTCGTTCGAAGTTCCATCAGACTGGGACTTGCTTCCTGCACATAGCTCTGCAGAGATTTTTGAATCTCACGGGCCTTGCCTGACAGTTCAACCAGCTTCTTTACAGCGGCGGTTGATTCTGGTTCGTTGACCTGTTGAGCCAGTTGGATATAGTCGATTTCATCAGAAACCAGAGATGCAAGAGTGGCACCGATCTTGCCCATGAACTTGTAAACTGATAGGTCCGTGTCTGCATCCCTGATGATAGGCAACCAGGATTTCGCGACTTGGCTGCACTAGTACCATAGTCGGTTCTTCGCCTCCTCTGGAAGCACACGGATGATGGGCTCCGAGAGCCATGCCTTTACCTCTCGGATGAGAGCTGGATCGTTTTGCTTGAACTTTCGGTTTCCTAGTTTCTCTAGGATTTATTTGCCCTCGCTTAATGCTTGTCGGCGGTGGATGATTTGCGGCGCGTCGACAGTTCCCTTCTTCAGACAACGGGCACCCAGTGCTGTCTTGATCCAGCCACTGAACCTCGCCATAGTAAGAAGCATCAGAGGGGTGATAGCATCTCCAGGGATATTGGTTGTGACAGCAAACTTTCCACGGGCGATCTTTCCAACAGTTGGAGACTTTGAGTCTTCGTCGGACTTCTTAACGAAGAAGTGAGATTCACCAGTCTGAGGCCATACATCGATAGCAATACCAAGGTAAGCCCACACAGCACTCTCAGAGACAGCGCTTACGATGTGATTGGTGTTGCCATTAGAGTTGATGGCGACGTGCTTTAGGTTCAGAACGACGGCAATAGCCACGGCGATAGTCGCAGGGAGCATGTAAAAGTTGCCGCTCTTGGTGGTTCGGTTGGTATTGGAAAACTCTTTCAGGGCACTTGCGATCTGCTCCTAAGAAACATCAGTCCGTTGTTCCTTGCAAGGACTACATATGTTGACTTACCTGGCTCTCCCAGATAGCATAGTCAGTTGCCTCGACGACTGTGGTGTCCTCGATAGTCTTTAGGCAAGCCTCGAAGCACTCCATGTGATGATCGGGATCGCGTCCAGCGAGTCGAAAAACCTCACGAATCGCTTGTTCGTGAATTCGCTGCGCTGTCCGCGCGCTGAGGGGCCGATGGGCCGCGTCAGGCATATCCTGGATTGTGGAGGGCGGAGCAGATGAAGGAAGATACGAAGGGAAATGATTTGAAGATATCTCCGACGATGATCTAAGGTGACCAAAAATATTGTGAGGTAAGAAGAGATAGTCTGAGAGGATGGAGGATATAGAGGATGGAGGATATAGAGGATGGAGGATATAGAGGATGGAGGATATAGAGGATGGAGGATATAGAGGATGGAGGATATAGAGGATGGAGGATATAGAGGATGGAGGATATAGAGGATGGAGGATATAGAGGATGGAGGATATAGAGGATGGAGGATATAGAGGATGGAGGATATAGAGGATGGAGGATATAGAGGATGGAGGGATGTAAAGAAAAGGCAAAGTGATGCCAAGTCTAGAGAAGATGGATGGATAATCGGACGCGCAGGAAGAATTATGAAGTAATCAGCTATCTCAAGATGCCAAAGACTTATCTTCATAAGATAGAAAGCAAGTCTTGAGCAAGGATGTTCTTATATTTCCTCTTCTTCTGTGGTGGTGATATGCAAGAGGGGAGGAAAGTGCTGGACGAGGGAGTATGAAAGTAGGAGAAAGGTGAGCCTAGCAATGGAGGTTAAGGACGGAGTTGCCCGCTGTGTTAGAGCCAGAGCCAGAGCCAGAAGTAGAACACGACAAATTGTTCACGGTCAGTGGTAAAACTCTTGACCAAACCACAGAAATGATCTGAACAGTCGACACTGGCAATTGTTTTCACGGAACGTCATATGAACATATGAATATACCTCACTAAATGTTAAGATATCATTCAATTTCAGCACTAGTTGTCACCATAATCAACGCTTCTATGCTTCATCTTCCGAACACTTGCTATATAGTCTATCAACACTCCATCACATCTTAGGGCCCACAGTCAAATATCCTTCAACAACAGCAGTAATCAACCGATTGGCAATAGCCTGAGGAGGAGGCAATCGCAATTCTCCCTCCTTGTAGCCCTCGGGAGCAGGCTCTCCAAGGCTGCTCGTTCCATTCTTAAGAGCCTGGCGGGCTTCGTCCATGGAGAACCACTTAGCCACCTCCAACTCCTTGTCGTTCAGAGAGATCTTCTCGCCATCACCAGGTAGAGCCTGAGCAATAGCCCCAATCATCAAGCTGGAAGGATAAGGCCACGGCTGACTCGAGTGAATAACCACACGCCCAACACGAACACCGCTCTCCTCCCAAACCTCTCGCCGAACCGACTCCTCGATTGACTCACCGGGCTCAAGGAAACCAGCAAGCGTGCTGTACCAGTAAGGAGGCCAGCGCTTCTGGCGACCGAGAAGAATCTTTGTTCCGTCTGCGGAAACAACAGCGGCGATCATCGTTGGATCCGTTCTAGGGAAACAGATGTTTGAGACACCGTGACGGGTGGGACAGTCACCTCGGGGTTCACTGGAAGTTCCGCCTTTCTTATCGGCGGGAGGGCAGACGCGCTTGTAACCAGCGTGAACTGAGAGGTTGGGCAGTCCGCAGCCGGCGCAGAAGGGAGTTCGTGTATTCCAGTCAATGATTGATCTAGCTTGGGCGTAAACAGCGGCTGCTAATGTTAGCTGAAGGTCGAACCGGCTTCAGTGAAAACTTACCAGCCTCAGGAGACTGATTCATTGCTCGAGGGTTCTTGTCCAAAGACAGTCCTTTCTTCTCCTGTTCCTCCAAGAACTGAGTAACTTTCTCAGCGTGGTTTCCCTTGGGAGTGATGTCAATGGCGAAATAGGGGTGGCCCTGAATATCCCCATGGTCGGAAGAAGGGATTGAATCCTTCTCGTTACCTTCCTCTAGCATGCCAATGAAAACAACCAGGGGCCTGGTATCAGCAGAGTTGAAGCTCTGGATAGCTTCATCCTCAGTGAGAGCGAAATGGTCCGGTCCGATCAGAGGCTCGACATCCTTAAAAGTCAGATAGGCCGGAGTCTTCTTGTCAACAACCAGAGGGTTCAAATCATGGACTGCCAGATATCTAGCTGTAGGGCTGTTGAAGGCTTGTCGAAGAAAGCCAGTATCGGCACGCAGAAAAGAGTATCTGTTGACACGGCCACCAGCGTAGTAGTTGACAACCTCTTTTCCAAAACGGCGAGTCAACATTGAGTCGTCGTTTTGAAGAGCTGCGATCTCGGGCAACCCTGGACCTGAAGTGGTAGTTGACATTGAGTGTTGTTTGTTTGAAAGGTGCTGGGGGTTGTATTTGTAATGCTCTTGATCTGAGGTTGGAGATAGTGGGGGTCAGAAATAGTGAGTGACTGATACTAGCAGTAGATTCAGGGCCTAGATTTCTTTTGCTGGATTTATGATAACAATATGAAACAACTGATATCTAGTGTCGATGTTGAGATTTGGTTTCATCAGGAACAAAGAGGAGACTTTCTATGATCAACGTGAGGCAACGAGTGAGCAGTATCTACTAATCGGCTTCAAGTCCGAGGTCTCCGTTCTGTTTCCTGTTCATTCTGGGGCTAGCGGTGAGAAAGTCGCGGGCGAATTGCACAATATTGCGGCGAATGCGGCCATGGATCCAGCGGGATGGAGTTTTGATGAGTCAGGGCTCGTCATGATTGGTCTTCAGTGAGAGGATCTCTTTGAGATTCGGAGGATCTATGGATATCATATTTTCTGGTGTTTCGTGACTGGTCATGATCTCATTTGTACTTTA
Organism: Fusarium verticillioides 7600; assembly: GCF_000149555.1. NCBI lineage: Eukaryota > Fungi > Ascomycota > Sordariomycetes > Hypocreales > Nectriaceae > Fusarium > Fusarium verticillioides. The sequence goes on along the minus strand of NC_031681.1, from coordinate 1,176,549 downwards.
CCAGATAGACGAAGCAACATCTGCGATCCGCAATCTTGCATTCAGAACAGCACCTGACTATATCAAAACACTTCAATTGGCTATATTTCCATGGCGTTTTCATAGTTCAACTGGCATTGGCCCTTCACGAATCCGAACTTGATCTACAACTCAACTTTGTCGCTGTCCCGAAGTCGGACCCCGGAAGTATCCTAGCATAAGCCAAGCCAACCTAAGCCCAAGCAAGCTTCAGCTCAGGGCATTCTAGCGCATCTCCCCCGCAATCCATTCCTAATCTTGTCTCTGATACAGTGACGTCTTGGTTTCTGGGGGGGGGGCACGGGACCATGCGTGCCTGGCTTCGCAATCTTTGACCGAAAAAAGTCTGTTCAATCTCATTCTTCGTTCTTCATGCCACGACCCTTTTTGTCTCTCCCTTTGATTTTTTGCCTCGCGACGCCCAGATTATCACCATCAGCGATTACTCTCGGACTAATCGATTTTTCCTAATTTCGACGAATGCGATAATATCACGCTTCGATTTATTTTGGTCACTCAAAAGGTATCGATCGCTACGAGCTGGGGTCGGCGCTGCACTCTGCCACCTTTCGCCCAGGGTCCAACCTCCATCATGACTCCTCCAACTGCGAATCTTAACCTTGACGTTGAGGCGATCTCGGGCATTTGCGGGTATGTCTCTGATTCTGTCATTCTTTAAAGGCATCACATACTAATTTCTCTCCAAAGTTCTATCTCTATTGCCTGCTGGGGTATGTCGCTATGACTGGTCTCAGTCTCAGCCTTGGAACAACACTAATCGCAAATAGTTGTCGTCTTCTCTCCTCAAATCATTCAAAACTTCCAGCGCAGCAGTGCCGATGCCCTCTCGATCCAATTCATCATTGTCTGGCTTCTCGGCGATGTTTTCAACATTCTGGGTGCCGTCCTTCAGGGCGTTCTGCCGACCATGGTACGCTTCACGCTCAGCCTCAATCAACCCGTTCAAGGACCGAAAACTAAAGCAATTACTTTTATAGATCATTCTCGCTATCTATTACACGATCGCCGATATCGTCCTTCTGGGCCAGTGCTTCTACTATCGTGGTTTTACATGGCGCGATGCCCCGACCCCTGCTGCGAAGCCGAACACCCCGGCCCCTGGTGAACCCAACGAGCGCACTGGTCTGATCACTCACGATCGTCATGAGGAGCGCCGCGGCTCAGACTGGTCTGGCCTGTCACCCGCTGTTCCTCATATCGCCGAAGATGCCACTCCTCAGACCCCTACTATTCTTCAGACCGTGGTCTGGAACACCATCATCGTCTTGATGGTCATCGCAGCTGGTGTTGTTGGCTGGTTCTTGGGTCAGAAGGCTTCTACTGGCGACAAGCATGGCGACAACAATGCTGGAGGCGAGGATAGCCTTCACTTCAGTCTTTCGGGTCAGATCTTTGGATATCTCTGCACGGTCGCATACATCGCTTCTCGTCTTCCTCAGCTTATCCTGAACTGGAGGCGCAAGACAACCGACGGACTGAGCATGCTCTTCTTCCTTTTTGCATGCCTCGGAAACATCACCTATGTCTTGTCCATCTTCGCCTACGAACCTAAGTGCAAGCACGATGAATGCCGACCCGGCGAGGCTCGTCATATTTACGGCAAATACATCCTCGTCAACCTGAGCTGGCTCGCTGGCAGTCTCGTTACTCTCTTCCTCGACTTGGGTGTGTTTGCTCAGTACTTCGCGTACAGCAAGCCAGAGAGCACTGCTACGCCTACTCGTCGACGAATCAACGACAACGTCACTGAGGAAGATGAGTACGATGATGACGAGAGTCTCAACGAAGATAGCTGGGACCAGCGTCCTCTGCTCCAGAGGGGTGACTCTGTCTATCACCCATGATTTAAAATTTTATCTTTTGAAGGGCTCGCGCCTGAGATGACAGTTTTTTGTTTTGCTTTTTATTCTCTTTTTGTTCTCATATCTCCTCTGACTGGTTGGGACACATATAGGATCGAGCAATGGCAGGCGTTTATTGTTGGATGAGAGAAAAAAAAAGGAATCGGAAAAGGAATCAAAAATAAAAATTAGCATCAGGATTGGGTTGCTATCATGATGGAGTTGGGAATATACGATATTTATTCGGATTTAGATCGACGCACCTCTCAGGGGTTAAGTTTGTTCATAACATGAAGTTATAAATCTATTCTGTATTTACAAGGCAGCTAGTATCTCAACAGAAGAATCAAGGTTGTTCTCTAGACTGAGATCGAGAGTGAAGGGAAATATCGGCGAGTAGCAATCAAAGTCAAAGCATTATTATTGTCAAACTTAGAGGCTCCTCCACTCACTGGTATCTGAAGCTCATAGCATTAGTATGTCTTCGAGTAACACAAATTCTATTATTCCATTGCTCCTAAGTCGTACAGATCAGTATTGTTACCAGCAAGCTGCTACTCCTTTGAAATGCTTTAGTAGGTGACGAATATCGTCGAGGACCTGAACTACCCTGTACACTTAGATAAAGATCTATGTTTTCAGAATCATCAATGTCTTACACAACTCATATTTCTCCTTACAATTTGACTCGGTAAGGAAATCACTGATTGCTCTCTGTTTTTGTCATAACGTAAGGCTCGCTTGTTGATTGGACGAATACTGATCATGCGTTGGTTCATAGAGTTCAGTCGGTGAAGCTGGGTTTCCGTGATGCTTACCTTCAAGTATAATCTCAACACCAATCTTATTCCTGCGGTTTCAGTCACGGATAGTCATACACGTATATTCAGAATGATAAGGGTAAAAAGTGTTAGGACATTTAGTGATCAGGTTCCTTGCGCACAACGGGTCTCTGCATGCTAGCAAGGCGACGAAAGAAAATCTGGGACCTCTTTTCTAGGTTGTACAGATATTAGATAAGTTAAGTATAGATTTAGGATATCTTTACATATCTTATTTCTGGTACATAAGCTTAGGGTCAGATGTTTCCCTGCTTCCTGAGGGCAAGATGCTGTTAACCTAATTGTACTGGTGAAGTCTCAGTCCTACTGTTCGACAGCATCATTCTTCATATGACCTAGTTATGCATTTGTAGATATAGAGTGGATTGCTTGACCTTCCCGGTTGACCATTGAAAAAGGGATCTCATGTGAGAAGCCGGGATTTGGTTTGGCGTCTACTGGGTAACGTCCGCCACCCAAAGACAGGCCACCCCTACAGACTGGCCACCTTTTCCCACTACTTTCCTAAAACTTTAAATCTCTTAAATAAATCTATATATTAATAATAAAATTATACTAAAAATAGTATTATATATTTTATTAGCTATATTATTAAGAAAAAAATACTATATAATTTAATTTTAACTATATAAAATTAGAGAATTTTTAAAATAAGTTAAACTTATATTGTTAAAGAATTACTAGTATTTACTAAGAAATCCTTAACAGTTTGAAATCTTCTATATAAAATTTAAAAAAATACTTAAAAAATCTAATTTTTAATCTTATATATATAAAAACTTAAAATAATTTAATTTTTATTTTTATAAAGTAATATTACTTAACTAGCTTATATAATATATATTTTAAATATTCTTATATTAAAATTATATAAAAATACGGGTTTATATAGTAAATAAGTTATATAAATAGTAAAATTTATTATTATAGTAACTCTAATTTTATAATAAAATTAATTTAATTAATAGTAACTTTATATCTATTTTTTAGAATTTAATATTTTATTTTAAAAAAACCTTAATATTTAATAATATTAAACTTTTAAATTAAAATTAAAATTAATAAAAATTATATACTATAATATAATATTTTAAGATTTTTTTAAGATTTTATAACTATTATATAATAAAGGGCTTATTATAATAGTATTTTTATTTAATTAATTATAAGAATTATTAAAAACTTATTCTTTTAACTATTATATAGATTTTATATAAGATTATAGATAAATTTAAAAAAGTATACTATATAAATAAATTACTTTTAAAGTATATATATTAATAGATATATAATAAATGCTTTTTTAGCTTATATAAGCTTATATAACCTTTATTATAAAATCTTTTATTTTTCTTATCTGTTAGTGTAAGGTGGCCAGTCTGTAGGGGTGGCCTGTCTTTGGGTGCGGGACGTTATATCGGTGATACTAAACCAAAGAGTTGATAGATAACTCTGAAGCCCACGATACAGCCAAACAAAAGGTTTTCGGCCCGCCAAAAGAGTCCGTTTGAAGCCCCACCCTCTGAAATTTTATGTAACCCTCTCGGGCAAAAATCCCTGCAGTGGGAGCAGTGGCACGCACCGATACTTCGGCCACGTTGGTGTTAGCGTGATCACTCGAGAAAAGTTGGTGGTATAAAAAGCCAATCTTCTCCCATCCTTTTAATTCTTTTTTCCCTTTTCTCTACTACATCAGTAGGTAGAACTTCACCGTCATGTGAATTTTTACTTAATGGCGGCTCCGCGAAAGCGGCTTGCTGAGAGTCAGATTTGTCGATATCTGGTTTTCCGTTCCCGGCCTCCTATAGCAACGTGATCGCTCTTCCTAATCAGCCATGGACGTCGTCAGAGGTTCTTTGACTGTGGGGTGATCTCGACATACCGTCGAATTCCTAAATCTTGAATATTGTAAGCTCGTAGATTGCGCGTGTGGCCTGCTCTGTTCGAGCTGGTTTCGATATGAAGCTGGACCGCTCGTGTGTCCACGCTGAAGGCTTAGTGCTCTCTTGAGAGAAACACCATAATCGTTGGTCTCCGCTGAATTCTCACGACTGCAGAATTTGTCTGGAGATGCTCGAAAGTGGCTGGGCAACCAAAAGTTTGCAGCAAACTTTTCGGTAGCTCCGAACAGGCAAATTTGTTGTTCAACTCGACACACCACACGATTTTTCATGATACAGATTAAACTGTATATCTAAAGAGTCATTGCATGCAAACTCTGCGCATAGCGTTGCGATTTGCTCGCACCGAATTTGCATCCACCAGATTTGCGAGTCTACAGTTGTATTGTTTCAGATCATGTTGCAGTGCGTCACGACTGGGCACAGATTTATAGACAGATGCCTGTAGTAGCACTGTTAGAGAATATCTCATCAATAAACACCATCAAACATTTCACCTCGCTGCAATGTCTCCCGTCAATGACCTTCGGGGTCCAAGGCCGTGATAGCACGTGACGGGACAGAATTTGGAGGAATCTTTGATGGGCGAACGGGCAGAAGTGGAGCCCAAAAAAAATCTAAACCGGAGGAAGCCTTCAGATTTGCCCGAGATTCGGACAAGACTCTCATTGACGTGCGACTTTTGTCAAGGCCGATTAATCCACCCAAATCTACATCTCGCCCACCCTCTCCTCGCCCACCTACTCGGTCGTCATCGCCCATAATGTCTTCTCTCTGGAACGCTTTCACCAGCGGCAATAAGCCCGCCCACCAACAGCAACAGTCGCAGTCTCAGTCTCAGTCGCACCAACAACCCACAACACAAGAACCCGCGCATTACGCCTACGACCCCACGGAAGGTCAGGGCGTCGAGTCTTTTCTTCAGAGCTCTGCCTTTGCCGACCCCTCGCAATTACATCCCCTCGCCGGCCTCAACAGAGATACCCTTGAATATATTTCCCTCGAGGATTCAGCCCTGTCCGAGTTGCCTGGTGGCCAATCAGTCCTGCCCTCGCGAGGCTTCACAGACGACTTGTGTTATGGTACCGGAATCACATATCTCGCTGGTCTGGGAATTGGAGGTGCTTGGGGTCTGCAGGAGGGTCTCCGAAGGTCGGCTGGTCAGCCTCCTAAGCTGCGATTGAACGCTGTTCTCAACTCGGTTACTCGACGAGGACCTTTCCTCGGTAACTCGTTGGGTGTCGTCGCTATTATCTACAACTGCATCAACTCATTGATTGGATCTGTCCGCGGAAAGCATGATGCCGGAAACACCGTCCTCGCTGGTGCGCTGAGTGGTATGCTCTTTAAGAGCACCCGTGGACTTCGACCCATGGCCATCTCTGGTGGTATTGTGGCTTCTGTCGCTGGTGCTTGGGCTGTAAGTGCTATTCTGTGGCATACCCTGTTCAGCCGCTAACTTCTTCACAGATTGTCCGACGATCTTTCTTCCCTATCCCTGAGCCCGTTCCTGCGGTTTCTGACGAGCTTACTCTGTAATACCATTATGATACACCTATTCACCGTTGTCGTCAATTGATCGACTCGTTATAATCGCGCCTCAGTAGGCGCGCGGCACCGACGAGAAAAGTGAACGAAGAGAGGCGAGACGAGCTGGAGGATGAAGTACGGGAAGAGAAGGGATCCCCCGTTGTATATGATATGGGCGAGACTAGGAGTTTGGTAGCATATGGATTGTAACGGACATCTCTCCTCCCATGGGCAAGTGTACATTACATGAGGTTCGGTCAGCGAGCATTAGACGATTGTGATAGGGGCTGGGCGTCTGGTCATTAATGATTAAAATGTTTGAATAGTACTGTAAGTTAAGTTAAATGCATTCAACCAATGGGTTTTCACGGCAGCCTGTGCTTTAGTCCATGGAAGCATTACCTCCTGACAGTGCCAGCACTGGCCGAGATCGGTTGCCTAAGATGATACACAAGAAAGAGGCGCCTACCACTTCACCATCTATTTACCACGAACACACATTCGCAGCAAATGACCATCGCACCCTCAACTTTCCATCTTCATCTTCATCCGCATCGCACAAGCTGAGATGGCTTGACCTTTCCCACAACACACAACACTCAACATGGAACCACACGATCATGGCAACGGCCAAGGCGCATTCCAGATCCATCTAGACGCTGTTGAAGAGCTTACTCGCGACGATCGTCCATCTCCCGCGCTCACAGGCAACCCTTTAGGTGCTACTGACAATCCCCAGGGCGACAGAAATGCGGCATCATCAAGCAAGGCACCCAAGCAGCCCCGGAAACCACGAACTCCCAAACAAGGCATCGCGGATGCGAGCCTGAAAGAGTTCAAAGAGATCATGATACGATATCGCCTCGATCACTGGAGAGCAAGGGCGCAGATCGTCCATGTCAACGGTCAGACTAATCTGACAGCTTTGTGGAGCCCACAATGGGCTGGCTTCAAGGTTGCGGACAGCGGGATGAACATGTTCGATGGCTTCGACCGAACGTGGTTTGTACCATTCGACATAACGACACCTCTGCCTGCACAAAAGCGGGAGATCGCAGAGGACCTCCAGAAACGACGCCTTGAACTGGAGGCTGCATATCGCACCAAGGTCGGGAGAGACAAGACCTTTTTAACGAAACTGCAGCACCTAATAGAAGAGGAGGTTAAAGATAAATGCCAGACGCTGTGGGAGCCCAACGCTTACGATCCGGACCGGGAGCCAGCAAGATGGGATGATGTGCGAGCAAGCTTTCAGCTTAGTCACTTGGTCACTATGATAGCCCAAACTCGCTTGGCTATTGGCAAAGAACAGCTACCAGGATACTACCAGGTCAAGGTCCTCGATTTAGGGGTCGACGGTAAGATTACTTACCAGTGTGTCAATCTACCTAGCGATATCAGTATGGAGGGAATGCTTTCACGAATGAAGGTCAGGTTTCCCCTCGACAGTGAACAGAGCCAGCATACTATCAACGTCTTTATACATAGGCTCGAAATTGTTTGGCAACGTGGAGATGAAGCACAGCGAAAGAAAGCCAGAGGCTTATATCGCCAGCTGCATGACTTGGTACTCGTGGAGAAACCTGAAAGTGAGAGATACGCATGGGTTTTCAAGTTGAGAAGCAATTCCAATTTCTGTATTCCGGCGGGCCGGTTACCAGACCGTCTTCATACGTGGACAAAGTTGAACGAAACAACCTACCAAGAACTACTCGAAGCTGTACGAGCAAAGAAACATTCGGTCTTTATTCGAGTGAGCATCATGGGTGCCTTTACTGACCATTGCTAACATTGTGTGAAATAGCCCTAGAAAGTTCGACTTCGCCGGTGGTGGCCTGAAGTAGATGATCTTATGAACCAAGCTGAAGTTTTCTTTGGCGAAGCCGGACTGGCATCTTTTCAGCTTGACATCGTGGATGAACTTCTCGCCAGCCGCACCCAGGAAGAAGTCCAACGAGCAGCGAAAACACAGCAAGCGCTAGACAGAGCAAGGCTTGCGACTATGGGGAGGCTTGATTCTCCAAGTAAGAACAACAACGATGACGAGTTTGGCACTTCTAGACAACGACTCATGGGATGAAAAGGGATGGATCTTGCTCCCTTAAGGAAGAGTTGCTATCGTGATGATGAATTATTTGCGCATGAAGCGAGAAGATGTAATTGCGCAGTGGACGTGTGATTCTATATGCATATGTGCATTCAGTATGATAGACCAACCCATTGTTTAGTTTGGCAAGTTTACACAAGCGAACAAATATGTATATTGCAAGAGAATAAGAAACTTGTATTACTACCTACCTATGCTCAAAGAGCTCAAGTTTACGGGAGTTGGGCTACCTTGTATCCAATGCTCAAGGCAGAAGCACTGTCACCACAGTGGGCATCACAACAGCCATCTTTGCTCATCCACCGCCCACTCAACTTGAGCATAAAACAACACATTCACTTTCTAAACCCTCTAGAAACGCATCGTTTTGCTTGCTATAATCTCGTCAGCATAATGTGCCTTCCCTGTTTCCCGTGGACATGGACAAAATGCGAAGACCCTTACGACAATTTGCACAAAGCCCCTAAGCAGTCTGTCTGGGTCCATGATGGACAGAACTGGGAGCTTCAGAGAGTGGTGAGCATACATATTTCCTTGAATTTCACCTATTTCGTCAATTCCATGATTGCGGCCCTTTACCCTATCAAATCACCTTCAATCTTGCGGGCCACCTGGGCCCGAGCCTGCGTCAGGACTGCCAGTGACAACCGACTGGAGGGGAAAGCGGGAAAGCCACCACAAAACGTGCCATTGAAGGATATCAAAACATAAACAAACCAAATCCAGCACGCTAGATGTTGTGTTTTTGCTGTATTGCCGCCTTGGACGCTGTTTGTGCCCTGTACGCACGAGTGGTATATCTTCTCGAAGTGTCTCTCCCATCTGAGAGCTTCTTCTTCTTCTTCTTCGTCTTCTTTGTTCTTTTTCTTCTTCGAAGGTATCGCGAGATCCTGAGGCTTCTGATTCACGAGCCCTGAAAGTGGATTTCTTTCTCAATCTCAATTGTTCGAGTTGCACACCAAAGAAGCGATCATGGCCTCGGCAGGTGCCAGCGCCTTCAAATCTCCCAAAATTCCTCGACGACCAAAGACCCCCGAGACTCGTCAAGTGCACTTTGGCTCTCATATTAAGCCTGCTACTGCAACTGCAGATTCTGCATCTGCATCTACATCTGGCGTTTTGAACGAGGGCATCACGGGTTACACTACTGCCAATTCCCCCAGCGGCGGCTTCAGTGCTGGTATCAACGGTGTTACAGCTCCTAGCACTGCTCGAGCTACGACAACTACAACCACTGCTGCTACCGGAGCAACCGCTTCTGCGCCGGAGGAGAAGGGCAGCAATCAACCCACGAGCTTCCCTGCGCTCGGCCTAGGCCCTAACACACAGCCTCAGTGGCATATCAGTGCCGACCCGACTCAGAGCCTCGCGCAACAAGTGCCAACTGGTTTCGTCTCGCCTACCCCTCAGCAGCAACAATTCCCCCCCCCTCAACTTCATCCTCACCCTCATCCTGCTCCATTCATCAACGCAGGCCCAAACCCATTCACCCCATCTCCAATCACCTACATCGGAATCGGTCCTCAGCCTCCCGCTGTCAACACCGCAAACATGGGTGACTATCAGAACGCTGCGCCTCCTGTTCATGGCATGAACTTTCAGCCGCCTGTTCCTGACACTACCTTTGGTCCCATGCAGCACGTTTATGTGCCTCGCTTTGACAATGGCCTTGCTGGTGTCCCAGTCGGGGCCTATGCCGGTGTTCAAGTTTGTCCACCCTCTTTTTCTTATATTGCCCCGGTTACCCCTACTGCCCCTCTCTTGTCTCCTGTCCCAACGACGACTCCCGCCGCCTGCACTACAGTTGTGGTGCCGAAGACATTCTATTTGAATGGTTACACGTATTATGCAAGTTATCTTTGTTGATTTATCTTTGCGTTTCGGCTTCGACGTGGAGTCGGCCTGAATCAAGTGGTCCAGTGCACCTCTGTGACTTCATCAGCTCGGCGGCGGTCTTTCCTTTTCTTTCACTCGTTCCTCAAAATCTCATCACAAACTATCAACAAATACTGACAAGTTATATAGCAGTCCGCCGTCGGTGGTATGGCTCCCCAGCCTACCGTTCAAGGCAGCTACGTTGTCCAACAGCAGCCCTACTACTACCAGCAGCCGACCATGGGCCAACAGCCAGTCCTCATTGCTGGCCACCAGCCCCAGCAGTTCGTGCAGCAGGTTCAGCAAGTCCCAGGCGTTCCCTCGGTCGGTGTTGCTGGTGGAGCTGCTTTGCCCGGCACGGTCCCCGTCTTTGCAGGTAATGTCCCTGGTGGTCACCATGTCCCTGATGTCACTGGTGTTGGTCGTACCGCTGGCGAGGAGCAGCTCCGTCAGATCCAGTTTGCGCATGCGAACAAGATGTACGAGCCTCAGGACTTCAAGCCAGCTGACGATGACCCCTCCCGTTTTTACTATGTTCGTGAAGTTGACGGGAACTGGACTCAGCGCAACCGATTTACCATTGATCACATGGGTGACTCCCGCTGGTATGTGACCGATGAGGGTTGGTTTTACGCCGTCCGACTCCCCAACTAAACGATGCGGCCAGTAAGTTAACCTCCCCTTGCCTCATCTCCCGGGCCATGAGCTGATAACCTGTAGACATACCACGAAACCCATAAGAATGATTCATTGGAAAATCGTTTAGCGCAAGCTGTGAGATTTTTCTTCACATTGAGTCGAAGTTGTACTAATAACTTTACAGTTGGCTTCGCCCCCGACCGAGAATTTGATTTGAACTCTGTCACCATGCCTTCCATGTAAGTAGTACGGAGATAATATGGCGGCACAAGCTGACTTTGAAAGGGATGATAACGCTTCTCCTCCTTTGTCCAACTTTTCGACTTATAAAGAGCTCATGCTCAGTTATGCGATTGAGATTGTATCGATGAATAAGACGTCTCTCGGATAAGGACACGGAACGTTTTGAGATTGCGCAAGGAAACACAACCTACCGACTGCAGATAGGAAACTGCTTTGCATCGTTCCTCTGAGGATATTCACTGCTACGGTTAATTGAAATTGTATAAAACGGACTCGCTGTGATTGTTCTGCGTGAAGGAAAAGAAAATAGCATCACATGTCGTTACTTTAATGTGGTGCAAGTTACTAATGCAAGTCATGGATGCATGTGGGGTAAACTTACACCGTCCGACTGTTTCGTATCCGTACATCCTCGGTAATTGCATCATCGGTTCATGGAAGGTTTATCAGATCATTCCTGTTAACTACATCCATTGATACGCTCATCTCATTTAAGATCTGAGAAGCCACTATCGAATCTCAAAGAGAAGCCCTTTAAGACCAACCGAGCTTATTGCCTCACCTTGTTGGGTCTATACCCGCCAACAGGTAAGAAGAGCTATCTTAATCATGATCCATGAGGATACTCTGGTGATCTTAGAATGAACTTAGAGGACTTTCTGACAAGTTCCTAGAGTCTGAGTTTTTTATTACTACAAGAACTGCGCAGTCTTCCAAGATACGCCATCATGCTTCTTATCGGTCTCACGGGTTCAATTGCCACAGGCAAGACGACAGTGTCGTCAATGCTCTCATCACAACCCTACAATCTCCCGATCATAGATGCAGACATTCTAGCGCGCAAGGTTGTGGAGCCGGGAACTCGTGGGTATGAAGCTATTGTGAAACACTTTGGGCCTACGACACCCGAACTTCTCGTGCAGCCATCAGAGAAGATGCCAGAGGATGGACCGGACGGCAAAGGCAGACCACTCAACAGACCAGCATTAGGGAGACGAGTATTTGGCGACTCAGAGGAGCGAAAGAAGGACAGAGCAGTTCTCAATCGCATCGTTCATCCGGCTGTTCGATGGGAGATGTTCAAGTCCGTCGTCGGATGTTACTTCAGAGGCCATTGGGCTGTGGTTCTGGATATCCCACTCCTTTTCGAGAGTGGCCTCGATCGCTTCTGCGGCGTCACAGCTGTAGTCGCAGTCCACGACCCAGCAGTTCAGATGCAGCGTCTGCGTGCGCGTGATCCTCACCTTAGCCCAGAAGATGCCGAGAACAGAGTGCGTAGCCAGACAGATGTTCGAGAAAAAGCCCGACGATGTGAAGAACGAGGAGAAGGCAAAGGGATTGTGCTTTGGAACGATGGGTCACGAGAAGAGCTAAAGGAGCAACTGGATAAGGCCATCAAGGAACTGAGAAAAGCGAGCCCCGATTGGTGGTCATGGTTATTGCTTGGATGTCCTCCTCTGGCAGTTGCAGTTGCGACGTGGAGGTTCTGGCAGAATCTTATCATTAATGAGAGATGGGAGGAGATGAAGTTGAATGCGAAGCTGTGATAGTGAATTATAGGTGCCTTAGGGAGTTTGTTTGTTTGCTTTTAGTAGTTGGATGGTGGATAATAGGCAGGTACTAGTGAATTATATACACAAGGAGGAAGGAGCCCCAACTCAAGCTCGCTCCTGCCTCTTTTCTCAACCACGAACCAACCCTTTTCATCTCAGCGCATTTTACATCTTTTCGCCAAAACATAACGCAACCTCTACATGCCCTCTTTACACTTCTTTTCTGATCTGTAGATTGCCAAAGCACTAGGGTTGTTACCACTTTGTCTTCGCTTCGCCTTGACAGCTGCGAGCAGTTGACAACAAATCTTCGACTATCGCCCATACCATCAGGGTGACCTCTCATAACCAACCTCAAAACAAACGCACAACCGTCTTTTTCTTGACCTTTTGACCTTTCTAAAGACATACATACTATCTTGATAATTTCTTTGGTACAGCAAACTTCTTTGGTGCGATGTCAAATCGCAAAGCGAAACTCCCCTCGCATTTTTGCGAATGGGTAGTTGGAACAACAATCGAATCTGTTATCGGCGCCATCCCTAAGAACAAACCCCCTAAGAAGCGAGACGTCGTACGTGTTGCGGTCACCACTGATGATGAGTCCGAAGAGGACACCGTCTCGGTCACCTACCCACGCACTGGACGCAACTATACACCTCCGCCTGCCAACGAAGCAAAGGCCGTGGTCAAGAAGAAGGTCCGGTTTGAGGCTCGCCAAAATGGCCCCCTCAAATCTGCTATGAAGCAGACCACCACCACAACTCCCAAGGACTCCTCAGATGAGGCATCCGACTCCGGTCCAGAAACCGAGTCAGACTCTAGTCAGTCGGCATACATATCAAGCTCTGATGTCACCGATTCTGATGTTGAATACTCAGTTGAGTGCGTCAAGCACAAAAGGCAGAGAAAGAAGAAGCGTAGACAGACACAGGCCGAAGAAGACACCGAGAGTGACTGGGACTCTGATCCAGCACCAGACTGTCCCTGCCAGAGATGTACAAAGGGCCGACAGATATTGCAAAGAGTATGCCAGAAAAGGAGCAAGGAAATCACACCGCCAAGCCCCGAAACCTCTGATTCGGACGAAGAAGCACCCCCCAACACTAAGCAACAATCTGGTAAGAACAAGAGGAGGTGTCTAAAGAAAGCAAAACCAACAGAGCCTGACCCCAATACTTCTGACTCAGATTCAGAGCCTGAGATCCTAGCACTTAAGAAACGGAGCCAAACCAAAAATCAAGGCAAGCAGACAAATGGAAAGGAACAGCAAATCGCGCCCCAGGCTCCTATGACCAAAAAGGAACGAAAAGCAATGAACAAAAAGGCTAAGCAGCAGCAAGAGCAAGAGATTGAAGGCGAAACCTCTGACTCACCCAAGGAAACAGAGGAGGAAACTGAACCGGAAGAGGAGCCCAAGAAACAGAACAAAGGCAAGCAGAAGAATAACAAGAAGCAGAAAGGAGAACAGAAGAAACAGGAACCGGAAAATGAAACCAATAAAGACCAAGAGGCTGCCCCAGCTGATAAGGCCCCCGAAGCTTCCAAGGACACAGATCAAGGCAAGTTCAGAACTATGAAAGGAAAAGCAAAGGCACAGCCTAAAAAAAAGGATGGAGTCAAGAAGGGCAATTATCCCGAAGGACTACCAGTTCCTCATATGCGTCGACCACAGCTTGTCGAGCCCATCAGGGCTCAGGTCGTTCTGATAGAGCGCGTGATCAAAATTCCACAAGATCCAGCACCTAACGCTTACTACGATGCAGAACTCAATATCCTGAGAGCTTACGACGGCCCTGCCTACGGCAATCACCAAAGCAATGCGTTATACCCAGAGCGTGACGCCTTCGGTCGCCCTCTGCCGATGGGCCAGCCTCATCCCGTGCAGAACCCTTTCTACTATGGCTTCAACAACCCGCAGCAGTATCCCAACTATCCACAGATGCCACCATTCCACCAGGGCTACGCAGGAGCTCCTCCGCCCTCGGATGCATACTCACATGTTCCCATCACACAAGGGATGACCCCTCTTCCGTGGTATGCCATGGGTCCTCCTCCAGGAGTTCCCCCCTCTGGCTACTATGGACACAGGAGCCCTGAAACCAACAAGAACACTCCGGTTTCCAAAGCGGAGAAAAATAACGTTGGCCCTCCTGGAAGTCTTACTGTAAGTGATTATTAAAGAAACATACGGGCTGGACCGGATTTAACTCGTGGACCCAGGGCCAGGACAATCCATACTATAAGAGAAAGTCACAAAACAACGGATGGGAAAGCCACCGTTCTGTACCCAAGGAAAATGGCCATCCGCCAGGTTCCGATAAGGCTGGGTCCAACAGGTCCAACGGATCCAACGGATCCAACGACTGGAACAAGAATAACGATCCAGTAGCTAGCTGGAACGATGGAGTACCTGACAACAAAGGCCAAGATGATTGGCCCGCAACCGCCCCAGACAACAACCAGAACGGAAACGACTGGGGTACAAGTGACGATCAGGCAGTTAAAGATTGGAATGACAAGATCACTCAGGATAGTAAGCCGGCCGAATGGCCAATATCACTACCAACTGGCGAACAAGATCAGAAGAAAAACGGCTCAGGAGATGGCTCGAGCCATTCGAACAGGAGCAATGATACTTTGAAAAAGATCGGAGCTCATTGGGGCGAGGACACTTACCCAGGCTGTTGCCCCCTTAGCACCTGGGGTGAACAACAAACCACAAGCAGCGTGGGGCAATCAGCTGACAACAACGTGGGCATCTGGGCTCCCACGGACGTGAATGGGAGTGGGAATGGAGACGGGAACCAGAACCCTCCGGCAGTAGGAGGAGATGGTGACAACATCATGCCTGGGACATGGGTTGACGGCACTGAAACTGTGCCAGCCTGGGGAGATGCTACTGCAGCACAGGACACGAACGGCAAAGCCATACACTGGTAATAGAAATTGGAAACTTGCTACATGCGATGATGAGAAAGATGTCTAGATTAGCTAAGGGGGTATGGTATCCGCAAATTCACTCAGTGTACTACAAGATGCTATGACTAAATGCCTCCCAACCGAATCAATCAATCAACCAATATTCAACCCCATGTAAATGAACACGTTCTGCTGTGACTTTTGTCTTGTAACATTTGATGCGTTATAATGCCATGATGCAAACCAAACCGCCCTAACTAGCTATCGTCGAGTCGTAATCGTCCTGTTCGTGTCAGAAGTGGAATAACATCAACTCCGCGAACCGTCTTGTGCTTGGTACAACAACTGCACAGCAAAGCAGAAAAGCAAGAGCACGAATTGCAGAACCAAGCCGAGCGAGAGATAGTAGGGCAAGCATTGTCAATCAGAGGATTGTGCAGCCGTGGATGGACCTGAGCGGCCATGAATCAGCTTTGTCCTGGAAAGGGAGACGTCGTTTTAGCCTGGGAGACGGACACGACGACGAGCACGAGCTCAATGAGGGCCGATGAATGTCATAGGGGGGCTTGATAGGGCATGGGAAGCATGAAGAGTTGTGAGGTTGTAAATTTCACTTACCATCTGGATGTCTCCCATTCCAAGATCCACGTGCAGCATATCTTGAGTCGCTCTCGTACGCTGGATGTGCCCAGGAGTCGGTATTTCTCAATGTCTTTGACCGGCAACATACTGGCAAACCACCATGGAAAGATGGCAGGGTCTTCTGGACACTCGCCGTATATAGTCAACATACGTTCTGTCAACCAGGGGACACTCTGTTGGCGCATTCTCGCGACGAAAGATGAGGCATAGCGCACAAGACTCTGTGTAGACATTGAGTCGATCTCGGTAGCTGAAGTTGGCATGTGTGGACTGGAGGAATCAGACCGTGGTAATGGCGATGTCGGTGTTGGTTCAGTGGGTTCCTTGACAGTATCCATGGCCTGCAAGGGTTGCTGATCCTCAGTCTCTATCGGTGTTGCTTCAGCAGCCTCGGCAGCTTCTTCGTCCTCGAGGCTAATATCGTCTATCCTTTCAGTCTTGCCAACAATGTATCCGTCAAGGTAGCTATGCTCGAGAACGCGGAAGCGTGACAGGCCCACAGTCTCAATAAGACTCCGACCATCTGGGAAGAACTGGACATTGACAATGCGGAGAAGCGTGCCGAGCTCGTGAAAGTTGGCATCGCCAGGATGTTGGGGTCGTTTGGGTATGACCATACCAAAGGTATGGTCTCCTTCGAGTGCTCTCCGGATCATGAGTCTATATCTCGGCTCAAAAATGTGCAGGAATGTCGGCATCTGGGGAAACGACAGTGTGCATACAAAGAGTGCGAGGTCGTAATCTTGCATCTGAGCTACACGCTCAGCGTCCAGTGCCTCCTTTCGAGCGTTAACTTCCTCCAACCAAAATGTTTCGATGATGCGCTTGATAGTCTGATTGGAGGGCGATGAAGTTTGACTTAATAGGCGGCTGATAGCCAGTGGGCGACGACATATCGGGCAATACCGTGAATGATCAAGAATTCGATGTAAGCATGATCGACAGAAAGTATGTCCGCAAGATGTTGTAAGAGGATCGTAGAAGAGTGCGTAGCAGACCTGACAGTCCATCTCAGCGCGAGTGGCGTCTTGCGCTTTTCGAACGAGTCCTGTATCATCAGCATCAGAAGGTGGTGATGGCGTCGCCGATGTAATTTCGTCGTAGTATACATCGGCTTCATAAGACAGGTCACCCTCTTCGGCGAGACGATAAGTGGCGATAACCTTTCCACCGGGTATCACCTTTGTATATGCTTCTTCATCGTCCCTCATGGAAGAGACGCCTGCAGCAGCCCAAGGGTCGGGCCACATGACCTTGGTCGCCAGGTCGGTGGTTGAGGACTCATTCTTGAATCGTTCGATCTCTTCCCTCACGTGTTGCGCCGCCTTGTTGAGCACAACATCGATAGCGCAGTCGCCAATAGCGTGTTCCTTACCGCAGTCCTCAAAGGGACATTTAAAGCCACGGAGTCGGTCTGGAGCGGCGGGATATGTTATATTGGTTCTCATATGTGTGCCTGGTAAACAGCGCCGGCACAGACTTTTACCGCAGGGGAGGCTGATGGGCTCATCTAAGGGCAATGAGCAGATTTGACACTGGAAGAGCCGGACGAAATCGCGAGGGGCGACATCGCGATGGCGAGAAGTGTTGGCAGATCCTTGTGACGGCGACCGTTGCCGGCCCGAGTCCGGGGGTTCGTGGTCGGAATCGGTGGGCGGATCGGGAGTCCGTGACTGTCGAGGACCGGGACCAGAACCGGGACCGGAGGCGGAATCG
This sequence comes from Fusarium verticillioides 7600, assembly GCF_000149555.1. NCBI lineage: Eukaryota > Fungi > Ascomycota > Sordariomycetes > Hypocreales > Nectriaceae > Fusarium > Fusarium verticillioides. Next base: position 1,158,699 of record NC_031681.1, on the reverse strand, counting down.
GTCGCGGCAGCTTGTGACGGGCCTTCTGAGGACATGAACGTCTATAGATTGTGTGCGTATAGTACAAGTGAGATAATAGGGGTTATATAGGCTGGCTCTTGAGTCGTTACTCTTGGTTATGTCGTAGCGGGCGTCGAAACTCTCTAATAAGGTGCGAGCCTCTGTAATGATGCGTTATTGGTAAAAGGAGCCAGAGGTAAGTAAGTAAGTAGTGTTGCTTTGAGGTGAATAGAAAAGAAGTTGTGGTCTCTGAAATTCTATGCGATGCCCTGGCCGCTATGTGATCTGCTATATCGTCGTCGTGTTTGCTGGGTTTGGCGATCAAGACAAGTATTGCGGTCTTGTTGGCGTAGCCGTTGATAGCGTGTCGAGGGCATGAATGAGGCCGAAGCAGTGTCCAGATGACGTGGACAAGCCGTAGACAAGATAGACATGGATTCTGTGGGATAGTAAGATTACAAAGATCGTATCGCTGGTGTTGAGCGAAGCATCTCTCCGTTGTTTCAGTCGAGGTGGTAGTGGTGCAAGTGTATGTAAGAGGTATAAGATAGGCGTGTAGAGAGATTGGTGGGGGGTTTAATGAGATGAAGTAGTACTGGTACTCCTCGAGCAGCGGGAAGATGTCATAGGTTCAAGATGACGAGAATCGTTTAAAACGGCTGCCGAAGAACGAGCCCACTTTGTTCTGGGATTTCTGACAGGGGTGTAAGGGGAGGGGGGAGACGGGGCTGGCTCCGTAGTCTCAGCCTGTGAATATGTATGTACTGTACTGTGTAGTGTAGTGTAGTGTAGACTATGAGAAGGGTACTATCGTAGGACCAAGGAGGGGGCTGCTTGCTAGATAAGAGAGAGAGAAATGGAAAAGGGGAAAAGCCAGAAAGACGGGGTCTTCTATTTCAGGCCGTAGTGCCAAAATAGAATACGTCGACAAGGATAAAGGGTTGTTGAAGATGAGGTGCAGCAAAATATAGAGATCGTCATACACCAGAGAGACTTACCAATCCGGGGACAATTCTAGAGGCACGCGGAGAGACAAGACTCTAGCTCGGGGGTGTCGATGTAGAAGGGCTAACCTCTGTACGATAGAGAGAGAGAGAGAGAGACCCGAGCTCCCAAATGGGGAACAAGAAGAACTTGGCAGTTCAGCTCAAGTTGTTCATGTCCGTTATGATATGAGTGAAGAGGAGGGAGACATGTTTGAAGATAAGGGAATAGGACCAAATCATATGCGTCACGGTTTCTATACGATGATGAATGGAAGCGGCTACATACTAGGTGAGGCGAGTCGAGACTATACTACACCCAGCCGAACGAAGACAAGCCTGTGCTTATCAGAAGGGAAGAGAAGAGAGATCGGGCACGGGAGGGAGACCGTTGTTACTTGTCTTGTCTCTATCAAAATCTATCAAGAAACTTGGTGGGGAGGCTCTAGTCTCTGGCAGGTATACAGTACTTCGGAACAGGCTAGGATGGGCAGGATGGGCTGGTTGACAACTGGGAAATGCTGTAGACTTTTTCCAACTTTAGCACTAGGCAGTTCTAGTAAGCACCTAGTAACCTGCTAACTACCTTGGACAGAAGAGGGTCCCCTAGAAGACTTGAGAGGACCCTGCGTATATCACGAGTTTTTAGACACCTCCAGTCTAAACTCATCTCAGGGTTCAAACGGTCATGGAAATACTGTGCTCGGGTGATTGAAGCTGAGGCTAAAGGACACCCAGACAGAGGAACGAAGCCAGTGAAGTGGTCACAAGAACTCGTGCCCTGAAGCCCTAGAGTCACACAACAGTATGTATCAACCTGTGTCTTACAGGGCAAAAACGGATGACGATGGCAGGCCGGGGGTCATGGACTCAATGACGTGGAGGCCGAAACACCAAATCCAAGCCAATAGCAGTAACTACCGTGGAACATTTCGGAGTAAAGAAACCAAGCGCTGTCGTATTTCGAATGGTAATCTATTTGAAGCACAGGATAGATAGACTTTGGTCGCCATTGTGCAGCAGCAACCGGAACCTAAACCCCCTAATAAACCCCCTCATTCAGTTCGATAATCGGGAGCGTTAATTGCCTGCTTTTGCTGTGCTGTCTTGTGGTGCGTTGGTGCTGTGCTGTAGCCTGTGCTGCGAAACTGGGGATGCATTCCCGGGGGGATGAACCTAGTTAAAATAAAACATCCCAGCTCAATGGGACCAAGACAATCGTTCAGATCCAAGATTCAAGATTTGGAATGGGGGGACCTCGATTGAGCTAAGAGAATTGGGACACGACAAGACAGACAAAGGAAAACTTACAGTAGCTACCCTCTTCTTCACAGCGTAAGGTAACCGAAAAGTAGTAGTTGAGAGTTGCCCTCCAGAAGCGCAAGCATGACCAATTGAAATAGAGACCAGTATCACAGATCGCGATGCAGGGCAGGGTTCTCAGTAGAAGATGGGAGTGTAACATTGTAGATGGAGATGTAGACGGTACTCGATCAAGACCTCTTTGTCCCCGCGGCAGAAGATGAGGGAGAGAGAGATTGACCCCAGTTTCGCATCTGTCGCCGATCTTTGCTCTTGTTTGTGTGTGTATGTATGTACAAATAACAGTACAGGACAGGACAATCTCCTCTTTTCGTCCGCGGAAAATGGAATACACAAAGCGCGCGCGCGAGTCGGGGGTTATCGCAAAAAGGGGTGTCGTTGTCGTTGTCGTTGTCGTTGTCGCTTCTCTCTCTCTCTCTCTCTCTCTCTCTCTCTCTCTCTCTCTCTCTCTCTCTTGAGATTCTGGAAAAGAGATTCTGGTTGACGAGGACGATCGAGACAACGCCGCAGTTGCAACGGCCATCGGGTGAATCAACTGGCGCATCGACGCTACTTAATAGTTGAGAGGGAGACCCGACATTAACAATTAAAACGGGCTGGCAGCTTCCGAGACAAAATGGAGCTTTGCGTCTAAGTGAGAGCCTCGCGATTGGGCAGACATAATTAATAGGGGAACACAGAGAAGAGAGACAGGTCCTAGCTAGCTAGCTAGGTCCTAGGTCCTGGGTCCTGGCCTGCAGGGCTGGCGTATGCACAGTAAGAGCTAAGAAACTCCAGCTTAGTAGTTAGTCCAGGTTCTAGGGTCAGTGAGTGTCGTGACTTGACTTGGCTTGGTTGACTTGAAAGAGGCTCAAAAAAGAAAGTCGTTGGCGTCATATGAGACTGGGGGTGGGGGGTGGTCCCGCAGAGGATCCATGATGGGCTGTGGTCATGATGCCAACGATCTCTTTTTTATGTGTATTTGTCTTGTCGAATAACTAATCTTTGGAGGCAAAAACTATTTGATCTACATTTCTATTCTCAGTTAGCAATGTGGTCTCTTTCAGACACGGGATAGTTGGGTACTGTTCAATCTCAGATCTCAGTCTCTACTCTCGGCATCAACAGCAACAGTTCAAAGCGTTGGGTCGGGCCAATCTACGCATCATCGTTTCTGTCAAGCCTTGCACTTGTCACCCAATAGTCTCGAGGGTGTGGCGGCCCGGATCGAGATGCGGCCAATCCTTTTCCTCAACCTTTCAGCCTCCCTTGTGACGATTTCCTGTTACAGCGAGACAAGCAGCAGTTCTCGTTCTCTGCTGCTGCAGCCTGTCAAGGCACACAACGTTTCCAGCTTTCCGGGGCTGCACAGCGAAGCACAGCACATCACAGTACGCATGGTACAGGTACGGTGCACGAGTTGAAAACGTGCTTCCGAGTAAGGTGTGCGACGTATTTCCATCCCGATCATCATGAGAGGCAAACAACATCTACTGGATCTCTGTTGGCTGATTAGCCGCCAGACGTGATCAGACCTCAGCAGACTGCCATGACTTGTTGTACCTGTTCTCTGGAATGCCCTTTTTTTCTCGTCATGAGCTAGGGAACCGTACCCCAGGACCCTTCTTTGGATGACGCTTACTTATAGTGTTGTTCCCTTCGAAATTAGTTAGACCAATTCGCACTCGCAAAATGTTCCAATTGTTCTAGACCTTCTCCGATTTCTTGGTTCCCCGAATCGGGACTGACTTTGCTCTGTTGTCGCTGTTGACAGCCCGTCCCTTGGCGATGCCGAGTAATGGATGACGAGTGACATTTGATTCTTCCGCTTAGTTAATACAACTTCTCTACTCAGGCTGAACTTATCATCAAGACTGATCATGTTTGAAAACGACTGCCAAGAAAGGTAATTCATCACACGACCTTTTTCTGTTCCCATATGTTTGATTCTCTACAACTCGATAACTAACAAAAGAGCCCCATCTCGAACCGCTAACCTCGAGCTCTAACTTAGGATCCTGAATTCAACCTCCCCACATTAGCTGAGCTAAGCTCTCTCTGATCTGATCCTCCCTTAAGAATCTCTCTACTTATGAGCATTATTCTCTTAGTAAATACGATCAATACTTTTAACGTCACCTTAATTTCTGTCTATCTCTAATAGACAAATCTGTTATTCACCAACGGCTTCCTCCGTCTACTTGTTCCATCATCACATCCCATTCCCGTCCCATTCCCGTCCCTTGAGCTTGAGCCTGTTAGAAACGGTTTGTCTGTGCATAAGCTTAACGTCCCGTCCTTTCGTATAGCTCCCCTGCTCATGATAGCTTCTCGTCCCCGAACAAGCTGAGAGGAACCGTGAAAGTCTAGGGCTTATCCCACTAATTCAAGCTCAAGCGTTTTGAGAGCCAAAGTATTGTCGATGTTACTCCGACCGATCAATGGCCTTGACGCCCCAAACTTCAGCCCTTGCAGGCGGCAACGTTTACAACGAGAGATACAAGAAAGCCACAAGGGGGTCCCTGACGTACTAGGGACGGTTTGGAGAGGAAATGGAGTTTTTTGCTTTGCTCTGAGTAAAGAGGCAATTGGACAGACGACACTCGATGCAGCGGGGAAGCTGAGGTGCTTTTTCTGACGTTGATGCTACGTTTTGGTTTTTGCTTTCTCTTTTCTTTCTCCTCTTTTTCTGTCTACTCTTCCCTTGTTGACCCTTTTCTTTATTGATCTTCTCTTCTTTTTCTAAACTTCAAGCTGATCCTATCTTTATCAACATCACATACTGGTACATACTCACACACCCATCATGTCTTCCAACACCATCTCTCAACTTCCCACTCCAGAGCAACGTGAGACTATCACCGCCCGCTTGGAAGACCTCGTCACAGCCATTGAGTCTCATTCTCAATGGACTCCCCCCAATGTTGATCGTGGCCTCTTCCACGTCTGGGACTTTGTCAAGAGATCTCACTATATCATGACTGAGCTTGACAACATTGCTGCTGGTCGAAAAGTCCAGCACCCTGAACAAATCCCCAAGAACGAAGGTGGTGAGTAGCAGAAGCTATCTTGTCGCTAACCTTTATGGAAGAGTGTGCCTGGGCTTACACTATCTTCTTTGTAACAGTCGCTTCTGGTTCTGAAGCTGCCCTCGCTTCCTACACCGACGTTTGCACACGTACCATCACAATCAACGAGATGATTCAAAATCCTCGTATGCTCGTCATGCTCGGTCTCTCCAACGTCGACTTTGGCTCCGCTATCCAAGAAAAATCAGCAGCCGTCAAGGAGGCGATCAAGAGCGCAAACTAGATCTGATCTACTCTAGACCTGATACACGAATGACGTTGTAGAGCATGCGTCATGCGATGATCGTCAGTCGTTACAGGGTTGATCCATGATGGAGTAAAAGGGCGAACATATTTTGGTTTGACATTGGGAAACAATTCATGATTCGAAAAAGAAAATCCAGAGAGAACAAGAACAAGCAAAAGTTTACAATCGGGGTTCATTCTTTGCTGGGCCAATGGAGGTTCAACTCGATAGTACGAGATGCCTAGTTCAGCAGATTGGATCTACAGCCCAGGCATCTGAACGATAAAGAGAAGAAACAACGCATCGTGACAGATTCGTGAGTTCCCTTTTTGTAATTGAAACGTAGAATGAAATGGCATTATCATTCCTTAGCCATTTAAGCCTAGCCTAGCCTATTCATGCTCTTCCTCTCAGGAGAACAGAAGAGCAGAACAGTTGTCGTCATAAACAGACCATATCAGTAAACTAAGCATCATATCGTCCTGTATGATCTGCAAAATGCCCTTACCCAATCTCGATAACTATACACATGCCTCCGTTCCCATTGTCCAATAAACCCGCCCATATATATACCTCCCCATGATTGTCGCCCAAACCAAAAGGATATCATAGACACATCAGGCTACCGAATGTGAAAAGACCAATACAGCTGATTACACATCAGATCAGCTTCTCGCTCGTCATCATCTCACTCCAGCCCAGCGCCCCTTGGCTGTTGTCGATGGCCCGAGGGTGAGTCGACGGCCGATGTTCCCAAAGCAGACACAGCTGCAGAAAAGCACACTCAGCATCCACATGCCCGTCTCAAGTGTCTTCTGCTGGGCAAGTCCACCAAGAATGGGCATATCTCCATCGCCTGCCATTGTGGCATTAACCAAATGCCTGAAAGGAACCTGAGTAGGCGCCGGCATCATATCTGGGTTCACGCCGAGGAGCACAACCGACCCTGCGAGTCCAACAGCAGCTGAAAGCAGAAAACCAGGCTTAGAGCGGTCGATAAGCCACCACAGGAGGGGATTGACAAGTGCCAAGGTCAGTGACACCTGAAGGGTGGACGCCCAGGCCACTTTGCGCTGCAGGTTGTTAGTTATGCATAACAATGACTTTGTCGTTGGCTGACTTACAATCGCGAAGACAATTCCAACAAAGGCGCCGATAGCCCGGACAGCAAGCGCCCAGTCAGTGCTTGGGTCATCATCTTTCGCTGAAGCACTGTTTTCTAACACAGCTTCATCCCCATTGTCGCTGAACGAATTCTCCCATACCCGATCAAACCAAGGGAACAGCGCGCCCAGTGCAACACCAGCCAGACCCCAAAACGTCAAATGGCCCCAGTTGTACGTAGCACGAGACGGAAGACTGTCCGACTCGTGGAAGCGCGATGTGACTAATACGCCATATCCCACGCCGAGAACGAAAAGCAAAAGTCCTCTTAATACTAGAGCACCACCAGATGGAGAATGCTTTGGAGGTCCAGCGGGTTCGTGAACTCGAATCGAGGACCGGCGACGAATGTGATGTGATCGATCCTTCAGAAAATCAAACGTAGCGTCGTCGATGCTAGGTCTCTGAATGGGTGTCTGAGCGCCAGTTCCCCAGGGTGTATCGAGTTCATCGCGATCGGCAAAGACACGGTCGCGAGAAGAGGACGTCGTGGGGGAGTAGATTCCGAAGAGCGTCGAGGAGGTCAAATTCATGAATGACTGAGGCCTGCTAAGACCTGCGCTCGCAGGCTCAGGAGTTGGTTGTAGGAAGCGCGCAATGTTGGGATCTGGAACAGGCGCTGGAGTTGAAGGGGACGAGTTCTCGCTTGGTGGTGTAGGAGTCGTCAAGCCGAGATCGAAGGGTCTTCGAGGGACGGGACGAATAAGAGGAGGACCATCGTCGGCCATTTTAAAGGTAAGGGACTGTATAACTGACTGTTTTGGTTGTTAGGAACAGACATGAAGACGATGGTGAAGGGCAGCAGTGGTTTATGAACGAGGCTTGGGTTCAGCTGAAGTGAGCTGAAACCTGCAAGTCTCAATATTTGGACAATGCAGTGCAACTATACTCACACAGTCTCGACCAGTCTCAGCTTAGTATGGATCCTAAGCAAATATTGGTGTAGCTTCCGAGGGGAGGGATTGTCTGTCCCGGATAAAATAAAATAATTTGAAGCTGTTGGGGTCCAGTCTCTGCAAAGCAACCCTGTCCACCACTTACTTTCACAGCGCGAGCTAACGAGCACAGGGCCTAAAGCTAGTTGGACCGGGATATCCGAAGCAATTCAAGCGATTGAGGATGAACGGCAAATGCTGAGAGGAATTGAAGAGCTTCAAATAACTTGTTGAAGCTGTTACAGCGAGGTTGGGGATCGAGTGGCAAAGAGTAAGTAAGACAGGAATGAAGAGATGGGTAAGAGGAAACAGAAGGAGGACAGTTTAATACCCAGCCCTGAGACCCCAAAATAGAGAGAGTATAGTCAGTACCTGAGTAAGAGAGCAATAATAAGAGCAGTGAGAGAGTGAGAGAGAGGAAAAGGAAAAGAAAAGAGAGAGACGGCACGTAGTTAGCCTCAACTGAAAAGGGAAACGAATGAGCTGAACGAGGTTGTCGGGTTCGCTCCATCTCTCTTCACATGCTCACAAGACCAAGGGACGGGCAGTTTCACGACTAAGGGCCCCAGGAATTACGTAGATGTGCCCCATTTACATGCATCAGCAGCTGTTGAGGGCCCTGGACCCCTGTGTCTTTTAGGTGGGTGAGTGAATCCCTTGCTGCCCCCGCCTACCTTAGTTCTGTAGAAATGTCACTGATGGTGATGGAGAGTCAATAATGATGAACTTGATACTCTATAACTCGATAATATTATCCATTGTCCGCTGTAAAGATGAACTCTAGACATTGAACATATCGTCCTCAGCGTATAAGTACTAGCTAGTGCCTGTTGTTGACATTCTTGATCGTCATCCTCCATCCAATCCCGTCTATTACCCCACATTCAAAGCGCCTCAAGCTTGAATTCGAGACTCCGTGGTTGGTCAGACTAAGGTAATTCTGCTTTGACTTGCATTTGTGACCCCCTCGTGATTCAAGTACATCCATTAACTCCAGCAGTACAAACAAGATCAGCCATCCCCTGGAGCCCTGAGCTGTGACCCAAGAGTTCCAAAAGGGAAGTCCGCGGTGCGATTCAACTGTTGATACTGCACTGCAACTCTACACACGGAATCCTGTACTGTATGTAGGTGGCATTTTCTTGACCGGTCTGACGCTGGCGTCAACTCAGTGACTGTGGCGAGTTCAATGGCATGCTTGGTTCGATTTGCATGTGATTCTGGGCACATAAAAACCACTGGACT